>NW_020924960.1:186029-192326 GCF_003984885.1 Neopelma chrysocephalum
AACTTTTGCACTACCTCAAACTTTAATTGTGGGGCTTCCCCCCACAAGAGAGAGACAGCTAAAGTAATATATATAAATATATTTACACTTATATATAATTGAAATATAAATACAATTTCACAAGGAAAAGGGAAAGGGAAGGGGGAAGGAAAACAAAGGAACCAAACCAAAATAAAATATATATATATCCCGATCAATAACCCAAGATCTAGCAACTAAAAGAATTAGCAAAGAATATCTTACTACTCTCCTTGGGACAACGGAGAGTCACGCTTGAGCGACTGCCGGCAGCCTCCGCCTCCCAAGGTCGACAAGGCCTTACCAGGCCTCACTCCCCAACCCAACAGACTCAACAGCAGGGAAACTCGCACCTCCAAAGCTGACGGAAGGAAAGATAGGCGAAGGCCTCTCCTCCTTTCTTCTTATACCCTGGCTTACGTAAAAATCATAGGGAATACCGGGTAAATCTGGGCAGTTCCTTGGTTACAAACTGGTCACCAAGGAAGGCCTAGACTAAACTACCACACCTTATTTTGGATTCAGTTTTATGACAATACGGAGGGAGAGTGATCTCTCCCGTGACAGTAACAGTCATGCAGGGAACTGCGTAACTTTCGTGATTGGGAATTAAGATGCTTAGGCCTATGGGTAGGTAGGCCTTAAGGGACCTGTTCCCACCTGTTCCAGGAGTGGTCCTAGAGTTCAAAGCTCTTACCAAAGTTTGTCTCATTCATTAAGATACCAATTAAAGGCCAGTTTCTATCCTCACCAAATGTTGGCATTTGAGTACAAATCCAACAGTCATTTTTATGAAAAATATTGGATACATTTTGGATTAGAGCCAAATGCAAATTTTGGTTCCAAACCGGATTCCTGGTTACCGACAGCACAGGTAATAAACATAGAAAAAGCAGTTTAAACCACATTTTCTTCATCTGTAACAGTCTCTGTTGTTCCACTTGTCTCAGGAGCTGAAGCCCTCTTAACTCTGGAGTAGTGAATCCAGGGTCCTTTGCCAGCAACTTTAATACCTCAAGATAGTGTCAAGAAAATAAGCTATGGGCTTGTTCCCAAGAGGTTTCTTTATTAATTTAGGGAAGCAAATAAGGGAACTTGGCCAAAGTTCAAAAAGGACATCGCACAAGCTAGACAAAAATGTTCCACTACAATGTCAGACCAACCTGATCTCCTTTTATGATCAGGTGACTTGCCTGGTGGATGAGGGGAAGGCTGTGGATGTAGTCTACCTGGACTTCAGCAAAGCCTTTGACACCGTCTCCCACAGTATACTCCTGAAAAAGCTGGCAGCCCATGGCTTGGACAGGAGCACTCTCTGCTGGGTTAGGAACTGGCTGGAGGGCTGGGCCCAGAGAGTGGTGGTGAACGGTGCTGCATCCGGTTGGTGGCCGGTCACTAGTGGTGTCCCCCAGGGATCAGTGTTGGGCCCAGTCCTGTTTAATATCTTTATTGATGATTTAGATGAGGGGATTGAGTCCACCATTAGCAAATTTGCAGATGACACTAAGCTGAGGGGGAGCGTCGATCAGTTGGAAGGCAGGAGGGCTCTGCAGAGGGACCTGGATAGGCTGGGGAGTTGGGCTGATTCCAACAGGATGAGGTTCAACAAGGTCAAGTGCCGGGTCCTGCACTTTGGCCACAACAACCCCATGCAGCGCTACAGGCTGGGGACAGAGTGGTTGGAGAGCAGCCAGGCAGAGAGGGACCTGGGAGTTTGGATTGACAGGAAGCTGAACATGAGCCAGCAGTGTGCCCAGGTGGCCAAGAAGGCCAATGGCATCCTGGCCTGGGTCAGGAACAGCGTGGCCAACAGGTCCAGGGAAGTGATTCTTCCCCTCTACTCAGCGCTGGTGAGGCCACACCTGGAGTACTGTGTCCAGTTCTGGGTCCCGCAGTTCAGGAAGGATATTGAGGTGCTGGAGCAGGTCCAGAGAAGAGTAACAAGGCTGGTGAAGGGACTCAAGCACAAGTCCTATGAGGAGAGGCTGAGGGAGCTGGGGTTGTTCAGCCTGGAGAAGAGGAGGCTCAGGGGAGACCTCATCACTCTCTACAACTACCTGAAAGGAGGTTGTAGCCAGGTGGGGGTTGGTCTCTTCTCCCAGGCAACTATCAGTAAGACAAGAGGGCATGGTCTTAAGCTGTGCCAGGGGAGGTTTAGGTTGGATATTAGGAAGAAATTCTTTACAGAGAGGGTAATCAGGCATTGGAATGGGCTACCCAGGGAGGTGGTGGATTCTCCGTCCCTGGAGGTTTTTAAGATAAGATTGGATGTGGCACTTAGTGCCATGGTCTAGTAACTATGGCAGTAGTGGATCAAGGGTTGGACTTGATGATCTTGGAGGTCCCTTCCAACCCAACTGATTCTATGATTCTATGAATACCAACTCAGCATATACTATTAATCCACAATACTTAAGTCAAGATCCAACCAATCCACAACACTTAAGTCAAGATCCAATCCCTCCGGCTCCAAACCACCTAAAGCATCAAGAAAGGAGCAAAGAAAGAGAAGCAGAGGAGCAAAGAGAGAGAAGGAGAAAGAGGGAGAGATAGCTACCACTGGAACCTTGTAGAAGACCAGTTCCCACACGTTCAGGTGGCAAGGCCGCAACATGAAGCAAACACGTGCCTATGGTTTTATCTGCTCTAGTCCCTATGGCCAACCCCTCCAGGTGGGGTCTCTGACCCATCAGCCACTCTGGGGTTCCAGGTCAGGGTGAGGGGCAGTGTCCTCACTGTCCCTGCCAATCTGAGCCTGGCTTAGGGGCTCCAGGAGGTGTGGTGCATTGTAGTTTTCCCAGGCTGTTTGTTACTAACAGCTGCTCCGGGGCTTCTTCATATGGGCTCCAGGGGCCTGCCATGAGGGATACGACACCACTCCACCTCCATGAGGTTTGACCCATCCCTTCCCCTTCCATACACACACACACACTCCCCACAAGATGGTTCTGACCCAATAAGAACTGATCTGATGTCTAACAGTCACTTCATATGCAGTGGCTGAAGCCGAAGCAGCTGGGGCCTCCCTGCCTGGAGCAGCCACCGAGCTCACAGCAGCCGCTCCTCCCACCGTGCCTGGGACTGCCACCACAGCTCCGTGTCCTCCCAGGGCACCCAAGGCTGCTGCAGCAGCCCCATCTCCCCCCGTACTGTTCCATTCAAATCAAACCCTCGCATGTTGGGCTCTACCAACATTTCTATGTCATCTTCCAAATTCCTACCACAGATTTGACCAATGCTACACATGTAGCAACAATTTTTACAATGTTTTCCTCTCTCTTTCTGATGTTTTTCTTTCTCTTTTTCTATTGTGAAACCAAGGGAGTCTGCAGGGAGGGACAAGGTTGGACCTAAAGTCCTTCATCCATTCTGGGTGATTAAAAAAAATAAGAAACATCTCAGCATATACAATCTTGTCCCATTTCTCTTCTCTTCGTAGAAACAACATTAGCTGTAACATGGTTTTATACTGCAAAGACCCAAATTTTGGCCAAATCTCCCCTTCATCTAATCTATATAATGGCAAAAAATGTGTACATAACTTAATCAACTCCTGCCTTTTAAGTGACCTTCAGGGAGGGCCTGCTACGTGTCCAGTGCTGTAAAATGGATTCCAAAGGAGATCATTTTGGAATATCCTTCTCTGCTGACTGTCCGCCCCTCATATTAAGTTCAAAAATACTACACAGGGATCAAACCCGGGTTCCCTATGTTTCAGGCGGGAATGCAAACTCTAAACCACCAGTAACAACACACAAAGCCTAAGACAGAGCTATCACACCAATCTAAAATGACAAAACAGCAGACAAAAAACCTTGCCTACTGCCAGAAGAGAACCCAGGTCACCTAACTTAGTAGGCAGGTCTGCTAACCACTACACTACCAGTGACTACTGGTAAATTAGCTGTTGTTTCAGCACAGGAGGG
The DNA here is from genome assembly GCF_003984885.1 of Neopelma chrysocephalum. Lineage (NCBI taxonomy): Eukaryota > Metazoa > Chordata > Aves > Passeriformes > Pipridae > Neopelma > Neopelma chrysocephalum. The sequence goes on from NW_020924960.1 coordinate 189,974, forward strand.
TGAACGGAGAGGGGTGTCCCCGCCTTCCGGTGAATGCAGCTGGCCGTACCAAGTCGGCACAGGGACTGCCAGAGACTGCACCCCGCCCCGCACCACGAGTGAGGTGGCACAGGCCAAGCCAGGGCCACTCCGAACAACTTGAGCCAGACCACAAACAGAACCGGGCTGGGCACACTGAGCAGAACTGCATGAGACCGTGTCAGGCAGAAACCAGACTGGGCCGAACTGGGACAAGCCAGGCCAAACCAAGCAACAGGGGGTTGGGTGGAGCCAAGCCAAGCAGCCAAGCTGCACAGCAAACAAAATGTGAGATGGAACAGGGCCATGCTGCACCACAGAACCGAGTCAGGCTGGGGTCGAACCTGCCTCTCCATGCTGGCAGCCCCCCCTTTTTCTGCCACGCTGGGGGGCTGAACTGCAGAGAACCTGCCCACAGAGCCGAGCTGGGGGAAGCAGCCCCTCCCAAGCGGATATCCAAGCAGCACCAAAGGGGTCCCGAACCCCAAAACCACAAACAAATTAACCAATCGCGGCCTGTGGTCCCCACTTAAACCAAAGGAGTACTCCCTAATTCCAAAGACAAACTCAAATGCTTGCAAATTAACAAAACCCAATACCAAACCAAAACCAAAACCAAGAAAGAACTGCTATTTGCCTTAATTCTGTTGTTGGAGGGTCTCTTGGGTTCTAATATCGATGTGGGGAATTCCTCCACAAATGCAGGCAAGGAGGAAATTCCTTGTAAATTCCTTGATCCAGAAGCTGTGGTCCCACCTGGGGTGCCAAAACTATTACCTAAAATTGAAGACATAATTTTCTGGACAATTTTGAGTATAAAAAGGTAGAGAGCAGTTCTTTAATTAAAGTGCTTTAGGTACACAATATACATATTGCACACACACACAGCATAGGCTTTACAATTTTTATAGAACTATCTAATTATAATATTTGACCATTACATCATTGGTTACACCCAGTTCAAAAACTGTCCATCCCATCAGACCTCCCTCAGGTATGCCTCTTGGAATTGAGTTGGTGGTCGCAAAAGATCACCCCTTCCTCCTCACCCTTGTCTTCGTCATCACCTTCTTCCCTTATTGGAACAGTTTCAAGGCTTCTGAGTCCTCTTGAGTAGTTTGGACTTGGTTATATCAAACAATGTGCCTGTTATGTCTTTTCTACACACATTCCCTACAGACAAGATGTTCTAAAAATATCCATTGAAATACTTGACAAAAAATATTAAACAATATTTCAGGAATTTAGTACAAAAGGTATTTAGCTAGAAGTTCTATTCTAAAAGTGCTAAAAAGCTATATTAAAATCTCTATGATATGGATTTTAAGGCATCAATATGAATGGTTTTGTAATGAGTCTCCCATAGTGTTCTAGTTAGAGCAGCCGGGACCAGTTCAGCACTGTGTAGGTGTAACCTAAACTGTGTATTCTACACCCTCTATGTAATTTCCCAGGAACTGTTAACAATAGACCATTTGCAGCAGCTGCCCAGAGCACACCTGACCCCTCAGGCTATAAGCTGGGTGTTAAGAAGCCTGTGAGATAGGAGGATGTACCTATCCTGACACCAATGACTCAGGTGTGATAACTCCCCTCCAGGGAGTCATTAGCACCTCCACACCCAACCTGAGGGGTCATGTCTGCTAATGGGCCATCAAGGATTCCAAAAATATCTCACGACTCACAATCACCCATTGTGGAACTCCCCGCCCTGGGGGAGGTACTGGGTATTCCCACTCGAACCTGAGTGTATATAATCTTGAGGTCTTGGAACTTTGGGGCCCCACTCATCGGATCCAGAGGAGGACCAGAACCTCGACCAGACTGCAATCACCACTCTCAACCAGAGTGCGACCAGCACTCTCACCAACAGATTTTCCTTCCCTTTTACTTTGGTCTCAGGGAGACCACGTGGGGCTCAGCACGGGGGCCAACGAACACCATTCTGTTCGTGCCCCAGGGTGCTGGGTTATACATCTGGATTTTGTGGGTTAAAACCAATTGTTTATATAATTGTATTTATTGTATTATTGTTATTAAATTGTAACTCTGATTTATAATCTCTTTCGAGTTGGGTTCATTTCTCCTGCCGGTTTACCTTTAAACTAGCACACATGGCCTTTGCTCATCCTTATGTAAGCTGTTTAATATGTGTTAATAATATTAATTAATACTGTTGGCACACTGTGGAGTTTGTGGAATCTGGTGTTATCTGGGTGTAAGAGAAAAACTTTAGGTGAAGATGTATTGAAATGTGCTCTGAGGCATCCAGTCCTTGAGTTGCAGGGTGTGTGGAAGGATTTGGACAGGTTCCTGGGGGGGAGGAGAGGGGAGG
>NW_020924960.1:192426-250369 GCF_003984885.1 Neopelma chrysocephalum
GGGGGAGGAGAGGGGAGGGGGAGGAGAGGGGAGGGGGAGGAGAGGGGAGGGGGAGGAGAGGGGAGGGGGAGGAGGGGGAGGGGGAGGGGGAGGAGGAGGAGGAGGAGGAGGATCAAGAAGTCAGTCCTTAAACAAAGAAATTGAAAGGAGTGAGACAAATCAAACAGGAAATTGAAGTTACCTGGTCCCTGACCTCATCAGAACTTCGAGACTTGCAAAAAGATTCTAGCTGCCAGCCAGGTGAGTGGATTCCTACCTGACTGCTTCAATGCTGGGTTAATGGGGCTGATAGTCAGCAATTGGAAGGTCATGAAGCCCAACAGCTGGGATCCCTTGCTAGAGATCATGAAATTGAAAGAGGAATTGGAAAAGAAGCAGCAATTTGCAGTCTCTGGAGACGGCTCCTCTCAAGTGCGAGGGCAAGATATCCATTTAAGGAAGATCTTGTGAATTCCCCAGGAAAGTGGACCACTGCAGATGAAGGTATCCAGTACTTGAGAGAATTAGCAGTGATGGAAATCATTTATAGTAATCTAAAAAGTGCCTAAAGATCCAGATGTTCCTTGCTCGATGACCATGTGGAGGAAGGTGGTTCAAAGCACCCCTGCATCATATTCCAAAAGCTTGGTAGCGTTATATTACCCACAGTAGAGATGACATCCTCCTGGCTCTGAAATGTAGAGGGAACTCTGGGTGCTTCCACATCCCCACGGGCCAGCACCTCAGCTCTTAGGAGCAGCCCAAGAGATTGGTCCTCTCCTGTCCTGGTCAGAGGGAAAGGAAGCCCCAGGCGCATGCGACGTGGTGAACTCTGGTTCTTTCTGCATGACCAGGGGGAAAAATGAGGAAGTGGGATGGTGAACCCACCTTTGAGCTGGAAGCCTGTGTATGTGAACTGAGAGGGAAGAGAGCTGTTAAGAAGGGGTCACCCAAGAAGGCTGTCCATGTAGTCACCACAGAGACACAAGAAAGCGATCAGTGATCTCCCAGATGTAAAAGGACTGAAATCACCTCCTTTGATCCTGGTGAGGGGACTTCTGGTCTGGCATCAAAAAGGTCAGACAGTGAATACTCTGACCAGGAACAGGAATAGAGGGTCCTTGCCTTCAGCCAGGAGGAGGAAAAGAATGACCGGGCCTACTGGACTGTGTGGATTCAATGGCCTGGCACATCAGATCCACAGAAGTATAAAGCTGTCTTGCTTTAATGAGAATATATTCAGGAGGTGGGACCTCTAATGAGATGAACCCTCCTCCACTTATTATTTTCCTCTCCCCAAAATAGAGAGCAAAAAATTACGAGTCTGAATAAAGGAAAGAAAAATTTACTAAAAAGGAAAGAAAAACAACAGTAGCAGAATGTTTCCTAGCCCTCCCCCCCAGGCTAAAACAAAACCTAGAAGGCTATTTTGTCTGAAAGGTTTTATGCTGTAGAGGTAGCTGGCATGGGTTCTGGTGTAGCAGCAGCATGGGTATTGCAAAACAGCTCTGAAGTGGCAACAGTGTGGGAGCTGGGGTGGCCTCCAAAGTGCTCTGAGACCAGTGCTGCAGTGGTTCCACTGGCTTTGGTATGGAATAAACAGCAAACCGACTGTCCAATAGTGTGTCTGGGCTCAGTCAGACAGTGAAGGGATGGCTGGGTGCCCTGGCAAAGACTCAGAGAGTCAATGGTGCTCCAGTGGCCAAAGCCAGGTAAAGGGAGAGCCAGTTCCAGCCCGTGCTTGCTCTTTATCTCCTCCCCTCTGAGCTCCTGGGATACTCCACTCCAGGGACCCAGCTTTCCAGCAGGTCCTGAAACCCCAGGAAAAACTTCTCCCTGGTCTGGCTCTGGTGGGGGGGGCACACCCCCCACTCCACCCCACCCACTTTGGATGACATGATGGGATGAATATTTGTTACTGAAATTTGGTTTCCCCCTCCCTCAATTTAACTAAACGATAACAAAAGCTGTAGCAGACACTGGTGCACAGTGCACACTGATGACATCAGAATACAGGGTCACAGAATACTTTTGGATCTCTGGAGTGACAGGAGGATGCCAGGAGTTGTCTGTATTAGAGGCTGAAGTGAGTTTAACAGGGGTCAAGTGGGGAAAGCACCCCACTGTGACTGGCCCAGAGGCCCCTTGGATCTTTGGTACTGACTACCTCAGGATGAGGTACTTCAAGGACCCAAAGGGGTATCTATGGGCTTTTGGTGTAGCTACTGTGAATACAGAGAAGATCAAGCAGCTATCTACCCTGCCTGGCCTCTCAGAAGATCCCTTCATTGTGGGATTGCTGCAAGTTGAAGACCAACAAGCGCCAGTTGCTACCAGAACAGTGCACCAACAGCATTTTCGCACCGAGACTCCGTAATTCCCATCCGTTATCTAATTCGTCAACTGGAGAGCCAAGGAGTGACCAGCAGGACCCACTCATCCTTTAACAGCCCCCTATGGCCAGTGTGAAAGTCTAATGGAAAGTGGAGGATGACAGTGGACTATTGTGGCCTGAACGAAGTCATGCTGCTTCTTAGCACTGCTGTGCCAGACATGCTGGAACTCCAGTATGAGCTGGAGTCAAAAGCAGCCAAATGGTGCCACAATTGATATCGCTGATGCATTTTTCTCAATCCCTCTGGCAACAGAGTGCAGGCCATAGTTTGCCTTTACTTGGATGGGTGTCCAGTACACCTGGAATTGACTGCCCCAGGGGTGGAAACACAGCCCAGCCATTCGCCATGGACTGATCCAGACTGCACTGGAACAGGGGAAAGCTCCAGAACACCTGCAATATATTGATGACATCATCATGCGGGGCAAGACAGCCGAAGAAGTTTTTGAGAAAGGGAAGAAAATAATACAAATTCTGCACTCCTGCAGAGTATTTGGAAGCCTACAGAGGTGTTGATTATGCATTGCAGAGCTCATCAAAAGGGAAAAACAACTCCTTAATTGGGGAATCATTTTACCAATCAAGCAGCAAAAGGGGCTGCAGAAAAAGGTATCCTAGCAGTAATACCACAAAAAGAAATCAATCTGTCAGTGTTTACCCCAAAATATGATAAGAGGGACCACCAGTTAATTGAATCCCTTAAGGCTGAAAGTCACAAACAGGGGTGGACTGTTACACCTACAGGACAATTTATAGTGCCACCCCAACTCCTTTGGGAGATAGCCCTGTGGGAACACAAGAGTACCCATTGGGGAGAAGAAAATCTTTTGAAACATTTGAAGAAGACAGTGATAGAAGTAGGAATGACCAAAATTGTACAATCTCTAGTAAGTAAATGTGAAGTCTGCTGTTGAAACAATCCTAATACTAGCCAAAGGGTGGCGTTAGGGGTAACAAAGGCCGGAGGCCTGCCTGGAGAGTATTGGCAAATAGATTTTGCTGAGTTACCATGCAAAGAAGGATACAGGTACTTACTGGTGATGGTTGACACTTTCAGTGGATGGCCTGAAGCTTACCCCTGTCGCACTAACACAGCAAGAGAAGTGGTAAAAGTTTTGCTTAACCATATAATTCCAAGGTTTGGGGTTCCTTTGGGAATGTCATCAGGCAGAGGGGCACACTTCAACTGTGGGGGAAGTTATTCCAATTTTGGGAATTGCTTGGGATCTACACTCCCTACAGACCTCAGGTGAGTGGCAAAGTTGAATACATGAATGGTACTCTCAAAACACAAATAAGCAAAATTTGTCAAGAAACATCTATGACATGGGTTCAGGCCTTGCCTATAGCTTTGCTGAGAATCCGCATACAACCTCGGAGGAGAGACAGTATAAGTCCTTATGAGATATTATATGGCAGGCCATACCAAATTCCACATATTCCAGGAGAAATTCACATGAGGGGGGAAAACTGACTTGCAAAATTATTTAATGGCATTGGACTCTACTTTGCAGAAACTACAGAGATTTGTCGTGATATCCAGACCCATAGGATTGGACACTCCTGCTCATCTGTTAAAGCCTGGGTCTATGTTAAATGGTGGGACAGCAACCCCCTGCAAGCTAAGTGGAAAGGGCCATTTCAAGTACTGATGATCACCCTCACTGCAGTCAAGGTTGCTGGCAAAGGACCCTTGATTCACTACTCCAGAGCTAAGAAGGCCTCCACTCCTGGGACAAGTGAAACAACAGAGACTGATACAGATAAAGAAGATGTGGTTTAAACTGCTCTTTTTGTGTATACTGCTGGTAACCATGAATCAGGTTTGGAACCAAAATTTGTATTTGGCTTTAGTTCAAAATGTGTTCAATATTCTTCATAAAAATGATTGCTGGATTTGTACTCAAAGGCCAACAATTGGTGAGGATAACAACTGGCCTTTAATTGATATCTTAATGAACGAGACAAACCTTGGTGAGGGCCCTGAACTCCAGAACTGATCAGGAGTTTTCACATCTGGAAAGTGGGAACAGGTCACTAATGTGGGAACAAGTTAAGCCAGCGGTTCATTTGATTAGAACCAAAAGGGAGTGTTTTGGCCTTGGAGCTGAGAAAGAATGCTGTGTTCTCAAAGTAGAAAGCTACTTAAAAAGTATGCATGATACTGACTAAAAACAGTCACGGGATGGGAGAAGGAGTGTGTGAATCAAAACATTGAGTTTGCAAAAAGTCCTGGGAACTCTGATCAACTGAATGACAACACCAGATCCTGTTTACCAAAGAATACGAATAAAAGGGGAAAGCAGAGAGAGCTCTGTGGAGAAACCCAAAACCGCACAGTGTGTGTGCAGTCCCATTCCTTCATTGTCGATAACTAAGGCCTACCTACCCATAGCCCTGAGCAGCTTAGTTCCTAATCATGAAAATTACAGTTCCCTGCATAATTGTTAATGCCACAGGAAAGGTCATTCTCCCTTCAAATTGCCACAAAACTGAATCCAGAATAAAGTTAACACCAGAAATTCTAATAGGATTGGCACCAACACCCTGGAGAATGATTCCCCCGCAGGGCTCAGGATAGTATTGGATATGTAATGATGCCTTAAGGTCCATCTGGTTTTTTTGATTTTCCTAATTTTTATAAGCTTTATAAGTAGTTATATAGTAGAAGTAGATTTTAGAAGTAGCTGTATGCCTCACCCTTTAGCACAGTAGTTTACACATTCCTCAACCCCTATTACCCCATATCAATATCCCCTGAATTCCATTAGAAAATGTTTAGTCTCTTGTCAAAGTAGTCCCATTTTGTTTAGAGAACACTTGTACCTTGGCCTAAACCGCAAGAGTATAGTCAAGAACTGGGTGAATATATGCCCCCTGTACCCCAAAGAAGATGAAGATTGATGAAGAGAGGGTCTTAAAGACCCTTGCCTCAATTCTCAAGGGGTGTGACTGAGGGTGGTCCAGGGCAAAAGCCAGTGGGTGGACAAAACCTAAGATTGGACAGACAATATTATAAATTGTAACAACTGTACACGGGGGGTTGCGCCCATGTCATGTAACCTTTATGCCTAGGCACAAATTAAAATCCTTTCCTTATCTCACCTCCAAAACTAAATTGCCTCAGAGTTTTTTCTCCCTGCATTTTCTTTAGGCATCAGTAAAAATGAAGCATGGAAAGTTTTGCCGCTTGACAAAGATCAGACCTGTGCTTTTGGGGCTGTAATCCCGAATATAATGATATTCGATCAAATTACAGAACAAGATGGGTGGATAAGGACTTATGTAATGAGGACAAAAAGAACAAATAACCCCCTTGCCAAACATCCCACTGCCTTTGACAGTTGGATTAGAGCTCTTATTCCTTCTTTAGGAGTAAGTGAGCTAGAAAAAGCAATTGTTAACATTTCAGCTGTCATTGAACATATTGAGAATCAAACTTCAGATGCAATTATGGCCTTACAAGAAGAAGTCTTTAGTTTGTCTCATGTAGTTTTGCAAAACAGAATGGGTCTCGATCTTTTACTAACCTCGGGGGGAAGTGTGTACAGTCATCAACACAAGCTGTTGTTCTTATATAGATCAAAGCAGAAGAATTACTAGGGATCTGGTCGAGATTTGGAAACAAATTCTACATCAGGTAACTTTGGAAGATACCTCATTGGGTTTCAGAGATATCTTCCACAAACTTACTTCATGGTTACCAAACTGGACCTGGATAAAACATCTGTTCATAATAATTGTATATATCATTAGTGTTTGCATAATGGCATGTTGTATGATTCAATGCTGTAGTAGTTGTTCATCTTTATGGTATAATATTAGATATAAATGGTAGAGACTTGATAGGACAAGATTTCTCTCATCTTTCAGTCTCTAAGGGGGGATAATGATGCCTTAAAGTTCATAAGCATATAGATTTTAATGCAACTCTTAGCACTTTTTTTTAGTAATTTTAGGATAGAGCTTTTAACTAAATGCTTTTGTACCAAATTCCAAAATGTTGCTTATGTTTCCTCGTCAAGGATTTCAGTAGATAGAGATTTTTTAGCAAGCTAAGAGACATCTAGTCTGAAGAGAGTGTCCTAGAACAAGATATATCCAACATTCCTTGATATAATTGTAGTCAAAGCCATTCAAAAGGCTCAGAATTCTTGGATTTCCTCCAAGCAGGACAGAAGACTTGAGGAAGATGAAGAAGATGCAGAAAAGAGGGTCGTGGGACTCACCCACCCAATTTAGGGAGGTGGGCCTAAGGGCAGCCCCGAGGGAGGTTCTGGGGATGAACAAATTTCGGGATAGATGTATCTCATTAGATATGATAATTAGCTAGTATTATAAAATTGTAAAAGCTATACTGTGGGGTGCATGCTAATGTATATTGTACACCTTAAAGCACTTTAATTACAGACATGCTCTCTACCTTAACTATACTAAAATTGTCCTGAAAATTTTTCTTTGATTTTAGGCAACATGACGATTGATTGTACTGCTTCTCCTGTCCTGAGTACCCATACTGATGGAATGGGGCCCAAGATCTGGAGGGGTGGAAGAAGCCCATGAAAATGGGAAAAATAATATCTATCTGTGAAAGCATGGGGGATAGTTAGAAGATATATAAATTATGTGGGACCTGAGTATGATGCAAATGGTGTAGAATAAGGGGTGGCCTTGTATTGGGTCTGGCTGAGCTGGAGTTCATTTCCCCATAACAGCCCTCACAGTGCTGTACTTTGCACTGGGAGCTAGAAAGGGGCTAATAACACACCAGTGTTTTGGCTACTGCTGAGCAGGGCTGGCACAGCATCCTCTCCCCCCATCAAGGGCAAGATCTTGGGAGGAGACACAACCAGGCCAGCTGACCCAAACTAACCAAAGGAATATTCCAGACCATATGAAGTCAGCTCAGATATAAAAGCTAAGGAAAGAAGGAGGAAGGGGGGGCATTCATTGTTTACAATGTTTGCCTGTTGAGCAACCATTATGCATGCTGAAGCCCTGCTTCCTGGGAAGTGCATGGACATCGCTCACTAATGGGAAGTAGAGAATAACTTTGTTATTTTCCTTTTTGCTTATGCACGAGCAAACTTTCACTTTTGCGTTAGTAAACAGCCTTATCTCAACCTACTAATTGTTTTCCATCTGTACTGGTTTAAAAGTTAACCAGCAGGAGAAATGAACTCAACTCAAAAGAGAGATTATAAGTCAGAATAACAATTTATTAAAATAATGCAATAAGTACAATTATACAGACAGACAAGTGGTTTTAACCCGCAAAACCCAAATGTATAACCCAGCACCCTGGGGCATGAACAAAAGTGGTGTTCCTTGCCCCCCCCCCGAGTCCAAAGTAAAGGGAGAAGGGAAAAACCTGCTGGTGGGAGAGCTGTTGCAGTCTGGTCAGAAAGTGGTGATTGCAGTCCAGTCGAGGATGGTGGTTTCAGTCTGGTTGAGAGCGGTGAGCTGCAGTCTTCCTCTGGATCCCACGAGTGGTGGAAAGGTTCCAAAACTCCCAGTTTATATATTCTCCAGTTCAGGTGGGAGTGCTCAGTCCCTCCCTCAAAGCGGGGAATTCCATAAAAGGGTATGAGGATGCTCAGTCCTTCCCTCAGAGAGGGGAATTCCATAAAAGGGTATCAGAGCGGGGAATTCCATAAAAGGGTATGAGGACAGGAACATCTTCCTATCTCGCAGGCCTCTACTGATAACAGTTTCTGGGAAATGGCATGGAAGGCTATAGAATACACAGTTTTGGGTTACACCCATCCAGTGATGAATTGGTCCCAGCCGTTCTAACTAGGACACCATCTTATTCTCTCTCTCCTGTCCAGCTGGGAAGGGATGTGATAGAGCAGCTTGGTGGGCACCTGATGCCTAGCTGAGGTCAACCCACCACAAACAGAAAGACAAGTCACTCCAGCCACCATGCCAACACAGTTGCCCACTGCTGGAGTGCTGCCCCAGCCACCACTGCTGCTGGACTGCCACCCTGGGACCCTTGTGCTGGACTGCCGCCAGTCACCCCTTTTTTGGACAAACTAGCTCTCCAGGTTTTGTTTTGCCCCCGTTCTCCCATTGTTTTCTTTTGTTTGGTTGGGTGGACGGGGGATGGTTGATGGGGAGGACCCTCTGCCATTCTTTTTTTCCCCCCCTTTGTTCCTGGGGGACCCTGTGATGCGGTGAACTCCCTTTTTTTTGTGGGTAAGCCGTTTCCCTTGTATCTTTGTGGTGCTGCTATTTATTTTTTCCTTATTAGTAAACTTATTTTTTTCACTTATAACCTCCTCGCAGTTTTTGTCTCTCTATATGTTCAGGGGAGAGGGAGTTCATTTCATTGGAGTCCCCATCCCAATATTTGTCTTTAAACCAAGACAGCTTTCCCTATTAAACCATATTTATCTCAACCTACAAGTTTTCTGGCTTTTACCCTTCCAATTCTCTCCCTGATCCCGCTGGTGGGGGAGTGAGTGAGCATCTGCGAGGGGCTTGGCTGCTGGCTGAGGTGAAACCACAACACCTTGGCATCTGTTTTCCATCAAATCTTACTTATAGACTTTCACACTCTTGCTATACTAAACAGGTGTAAGATTCCCATCACTGTTTTCTGGGTGGTACTTTAACTCTTTCTAATTAGCTTTATATTTTTATAAGACCCATACCTGCCTCTTAGGCTGGCAAACGATTGTAAAAGACTTAGACTAGTAGGGAAAGGCAAATGCAGGGACTGGGAGAATGAAGACCCTGAGCCCCCTGTAGGAGAGGATCAGGTTTGAGACCATCTAAGGAACCTGAATGTGCACAAGTCCATGGGACCCAATGAGATCCATCCACAGGTCCTGAGGCAGCTGGCAAATGAAGTTGCTAAGCCACTATCCATCATTTTTGAAAAATCGTGGCAGTCAGGTGAAGTTCCTGATGACTGGAAAAAGGGAAATATAACCCATATTCTTAAAAAGGGGAAAGTGAAAGACCTGGGGAACTACAGCCCAGTCAGTCTGACCTCTGTGCCAGGCAAGATCACGGAGCAGATTCTCCTGGAAACTATGCTAAGGCACATGGGAAACAAAGAGGTCATTGGTGACAGCCAACAAGTCTTCACTAAGGGCAAATAATGCCTGACAAATTTGGTGATCTTCTACAATGGGACTACAGCACTGGTGGATGGGGCAGAGCAACTGACTTAGTCTACCTGGACTTGTGCAAAGCGTTTGACACTGTCCCACACAACATCCTTGTTTCTAAACTGGAGAGACATGGATTTGATGGATGGATCACTCGGGGGATAAAGAACTGGCTGGATGGTCACACTCAAAGAGTTGTGGTCAGTGGATCGTTGTCCATGTGCAGACCAGTGATGAGTGGTGGCCCTCGGGGGTCGGTTCTGGGGTCAATACTGTTCAGCATCTTTGTTGGTGACATGGACAGTGGGATCGAGGGCACCCTCAGCAAGTTTGCCAATGACACCAAGCTGTGTGGTGCAGTCAACATGCTGGAGGGAAGGGATGGGCCATCCAGAGGGACCTGGACAGGCTGGAGAGGTGGGCCAATGCAAACCTTATGAAATTGAACAAAGCCAAGTGCAAGGTCCTACATCTGGGTTGGGGCAATCCCAAACACACCTACAGGTTGGGTGGAGAAGTGATTGAGAGCAGCCCTGCAGAAAAGGACTTGGGAATGATGGGTGATGAAAAACTCACCATGAGCCAGCGATATGAGCTCTCAGCCCAGAAAGCCAACAGAATCCTGGGTTGCATGCAAAGGAGTGTGGCCAGCAGGTTGAAGGAGGTCACGCCCCTAACATAAGAAGGACATGGAACTGTTGGAGCAAGTTCAGAGGAAGCCATGAAGTTGATAAGGGGACTGGAGAATCTCCCTTACGAAGACAAGCTGAGAAAGTCAGGGCTGTTTATCCTGGGGAATAGAAGGTTGTGTGGAGACCTCATAGCAACCTTCCAGTATCTGAAGGGGCCTCCAGGGAAGCTGGAGAGGGACTCTTTGTCAGGAACTGTAGTGATAGGACAAGGGGCATTGGTTTCAAACTGAGAGTAGATTTAGATTAGATATTAGGAAGAAATTCTTTACTGTGAGGGTGGTGAGACACTGGCACAGGTTGCCCAGGGAGGTTGTGGATGCCCCAACCCTAGCAGTGTTCAAGGCCAGGTTGGATAAAGCCTTGAGCAACCTGGTCTAGTGGGAGATGTCCCTGCCCATGGCATGGTTGGAACCAGACAATCTTTAAGGTCCCTTCCAACTCAAACCATTCTATGATTCTATGATATTCACATTGGACTTGATAAGCACTGAAGCATTTAGCTCACCTCCATTTTATATCCATCCCAACCCGCACAGTTTCAAAAAAAAAATCGGTGCTAAAATCTCTGTGCCACATCATGGCCCTGCAGGGCTCTCCAGCTCTGCTGGCACAGAGCAGGCAGGACCAGGTTCAGTAGGAATGACGCTGCCCACTCACTCACCCCTGCCACAATGTTGTTCCTCCCCTGCACCTCTGCTGCTGCTGCCAGCTGCCCTTACAAGCACAAGGCACATGTTCCCAGACTTCTCACAAGTGACTCTTTCCTTGCCTCCTCTTTTTTTGGAATTGTTGGGGCTTACGATGTTTTTATAGCACTTCATGCATTTGTTTTTATTCACAAAGCACACAGATTACAGCACATTAAATTAATTACAGTTAGGACATCTACACTCCCAAGGATCACATCTCAAGCACCTGGCTAGTCAAAGTTGCTTCTTTTGTTCTGAAATGTTTACAAGCCTTTAATTCACTACACTGGGGGATTCAGCAATTCCTGGAAGTAGCTTATACAGGCACAGAACTTCCTATTGCTTATTGTTCATATGTCACATGCAATAATGCCCCAGGCCCTGGAGCAGGGAAGGGAAAGGACTGGCAGAGATTCCTCCATGCCCTACAACCTGGAACTGCAGCATTCTTGCTAATTTTATTCTCTTGGCATCCCACTGATTATGCATGGCTCTAGGTCTCCAAAATTTTTTCCCCCAGTGCTTATTTTCATGAGGCAACAGAAGGAAAAAAATTTGTCATGGAGATTGTTATCAAATTAGCTATGAAAAATAGGATAAATTGGCTTTTGTGCATGCAAAGATTGCAACCTAGCCTTTGCATTTTTGCCTTTGTTTCTGTCATTGACGTAAAATTCTATTCATCTCAGAAAGAGCAGGGAAGTCCCAATTATGCTAGGATGAAAGGATGATTTCATCTTCCTTCTTTTTTTTTTAAATGCATTTTTTTAAGATAACAGGAAACAACTTCTATTCTCCCAAATGTCAGAGAAAGTATTTTCCCTCAACCTAACAGCTTCTTTCTTCAGTTATTCCTGAACTCTATCTACTAGCATAATTTTACAATAATGGGGGGCGAGGGGGAAGTTTTCATTGTGTGCAATGGACAAATGATAGTGATGATCTGAGCCACTCCATACTAATTCATTTCAAGATGTATATACCAATAAGGTGAGGTCCTGGCAATTCCCATTTGCTGCAGAATGCAAATGAATTTTAAACACTTGTATACTCTGAAAATATTGTGCATGCATGAATGCCTTATTTTCAGTGGAAACAACCCTAAAGGAGTTCTCTCAGCCATGAATCACACTAAAAGTGAATCTCTGAAGAGAACTTACTCTTCCTGCAGGTGAATTAGTTGTTGGGAATGCATGTCAGGTACCACTTCAAGCTCCCAGATAGAATCTTTCTGCCCCAGAAAGGTCAGATTTCCCAGGATGCAACTGTTCCTTTATCTCGCTATTAAGTTGAGATGGTCAAAGCGACACAGAAACAGTCTTCTTCCAAAAATAGGACAGGAGAGGGATAGATCCTTTATTGTAACAAATCACTGACATTTATAGCCCTTGGCATAACATACATGTTACACTACAATTGGTGTCTTCAAATAAACATGCATCAGGATTGGCTGCCCTGTAGCACACTCACGATGATTCAGCATTTGTAGACTCATAGTGACTAAGCTCTAGCAAGCTCATGGTGACTGTCTTCCTTCCGACAGACCTGCTGTCAACCCCAACAATTCTCCCTTTTTTTGTATTTATGCCACAAAGATGGCCTTGACAATCTGCTGCAGGGCCCTTTGCAACAGGCTGATCAAGCAAGGTATCAGTACTGACAACCCCCGATTCAAAGCCAAGAAGAAATGCAGCATCCCACAATAAGGATGGATAACAACACTTCACCAAGAAAAAAAGAGAGTTCATCTACCATCCAGAATAAGGACTCACTATGGTCCGAGAGATTCATGTAACACATTCCCTTAAAATCTTGACACTCATGAAGTATTTTTAAGTTTACACACATATATATTTACAAAGTTTCTCTCTCTCATAGTCGTTTTCCAGTCATTCAATAGGTGGCCACCTCAGTCATCCTTCACTCACACATAGCTGGAATTTCTATTATACTTTTACATTTTAATTACACATTTTACATTTTAAGTAGTTATTGGCTGTGTACTTCTTGGTCTGTCATTTTTTGGTAGTCATGTTCAACGACCGTTCCTGGTTTGAAAAGGAATTAATATGAGGAATATAAGGTCTAACAAACTTAAATGAGATCTATTCTGATTTAGCATCTGTTTATGCATCTGCATAGTCTCTTTCCCCCTTTTTTGTATTTAAAAATATTCATTTGATGTGTAATTCTATATTTTTGTTCATCTTTTAGCAACATGCCGTAAGAGTTGTAAATTAATACAAATGGTATTTTATGTCATAATTCACATCTTGATAGAACTGAAGGGACATTATACCACATATGGATTAAATTAGCCTGTTCAATGTTATCATGAGATTATCTACTCAGCAGTGTTAATACTGAATAAGAATCTCTGAACATTTACATTAGACATATCAAGAGAAGTTTCACCGCAGTAGTCACTAAAGGAAAACAAAACAGTTATTAGAATTCACGCAGTATATCACAAATAATTCTGTTAAAGAGATTCATACTCCCTTTCATTGAGTATAATGTAACTTCTGCAGCGTGACATGCACTCTAACTTGCAAGAATTGTTTTAGCTTTTGAAAAACAGAAAATTATAACATTACTTGTCTTTACAGTTTTTAAGACTTCCTAAATTGTGGAGAAGTTAAACCAATGTTTGAGTTATGTGAGTAATGTGTGATTGGCAGCAACGCATGATTTCTGTTTATAGTCTGCACCTAGAAAAATGAATAGATAAGTCACTATTACAGTCTGCTAATACAGTTTGAAATTCAGTGTCCTCTGTGAGAAGTCAGTCTAAGTTGTTTCTGATATCTGGGATGTAGTTGACTCTCGGTCCTTGTTCATCTGCCTCTTCTAGTTGTTCTTCACCTTTAATAAAAAACTCACAAATTTGTTATTAATAGTTCAGTCTGTTTTAAGTGGTTATCATGGGTAATTTCGCAGTTTTTCTTTGAAGCTGAAGGCTTAGTGATGATTCTTTGCAGTGTAATTTGCTCTGTTGGAGATAGGTTCCATGGCTTGGTTTTTTGAATTTTTCCTGGAGCATTCTTCAATCCTGCTTCTCAAATAACATTGGTTAGAACAATCACATTTAGTTTTAACTCAGCTTCTTAGGTCTCTAACTTCTGTATTTTCTTTTACTCTACTTTTATAATTTTGAGCAGCATTTTATCAGGTTGTACTGCAGAACGATTCTCTCTTATTGTAAAGCAAAACACATTGAATTTCAGGAAGACCACTGTAACTTTGATAAAGGCAAGTAGCAAGACATTAATTGAGAGCAGGTTGATAAGTGTCAGTTTTCATTATGAAGAAACAACTGGCTGTTCAAAATACCAGCATATGAAAATCCTTCAGAGGATGGGATTACTGATTTTGATAAGTATCGGCGGAGGGGCATGGAGAAAGTGCTCTCAGACCATTATGGTCGGAAAAATGTCAGCTTTATTAAAGAAAAGACAGCTTATATACTGCTTATCACACACAGACATGTGATTCTTTCCCAGGCTACATTGGATACATAAGGAAAACATAATGCGCTGTGCAGTACCAATTGGCCCACAGCAGGTGTCCATAAAACTTGTTCACCTGCCAAGAGAACTCCTCCTTCACCTTGGCACAAGGCCTGCAGCCATATTAGTGGCGCAGTATTTTTTTTACTATCTGCACCCAGCTGTGCCAAGGTAAAGGTCTCAGAAATGCAATACAAATTGTTCACACAATTTCTGGATGCCAACAAATCCCCCGTTCAAATTTGAACAATTTAAATTGCATTTCGGTAACATTCCTTATTGTATCCATAACATTTCAATAAACACAAACATGCAATAATACTATTATCATTAATAAACTCAATAACCTATTGACGCTAAGATATGTGCTCTCAAAGTGTGCTTAAAAGGGTTTCTTTAAATGTAGGGTTTATTCTTAAAAACTTCCACTCCATCCAGAACATCCCTGGAGATGGAACTCCATTCAACCTTGGGCCATATGTCTTCTGTTATTCTTTTTCACACCTTGGCCCTTAAATAACACAATGGCATAATCATATAATACCACTGGATGTTCTGTTTCTGTTGCACCCTTTGCATACCATTCTATTATAGCTTCAAGATTTTTTGCCACTTTATGTAAAGGTGTCTGTGTATTTGTTTATCCAAAAGTGTTTGTGTATGTGTAATTGAATATTCACACACATACATGCATACATTTTCATTCATTCACTTTCACACGGTGGTCACCATCACACAAACATGCTTCACACAAACATACTTTTGAATTCCATTTCATTCTGTTTTTCATGAATTATGAAACCATACTAATTCTCTAGTACCTTATGGTGTTAAAGCTTCTCCACCAAACAGGTAAACTTTCCTCCAGTAGTACCCAGCGAATAATCTAAGATCTTTACCTTCTATAATTATATGCTTAAACATACTAAAAAATTGTGCTCCAACAAAACTGAAAATACTGTGCCTTGACAACACCAAAATGTGCTCTTAATACTGAAAAAACTGTGCTCCAAAGTGCTCCAAAAACTGTGTTCTAACAATATTGAGGAAACTGTTAGCCACAACAGCTCCTGGTGTTACCATTGTTACCTGCAGAAAACAGCATCAACCTTGTGTCAAAAAATACCAGTTTCTGTCCAAGGCTTCATTCATCATGCAGGCAACTATGAACACCTGTGTACAAAAGAAAAACTTAACATATGAAACAACTTTCGCAAGTCAACTGAGGGGCCTGACACCAGTACTTTCCCCGTTTCTGCTTTGCGAAAGTGTTTTATAAATTCTGAAATCACTGATCTCTATACCAAATACATAGCATTGTCTGGTAAGTTGACAGTATCATTCAAACTATATAAGCAATCCACCCCTTTAAAGTTTTTCCAGTTAGAATATAATATAGAATTTTACCTCAAAAATTGCTATCTTACAATCACCCGGGTAGACTCATAAGCCAAAAGGGTTTTGTCATATGCCGAGTCCAAATAATTCCCGCTACCTGCTGCAACGCTACTGGAAGGAAACACATACAAATATGAGCACTGCAAAGTAACCAATGTCTGATGTAGAATTCCCAAATCACACCATTCTGCCTGATCTTCACAAACATCCATTGTCTTCTTTCTGCCTTAGTGACACGTCACCCCCATCCCAGGAGGCAAAACCAAGCACAATTGCAGACACTCTGCACATGGTATCACATATGTCCTTCACTTATTGAAGCCAGGGCTTAGCTCTAGCCTTTACCTTTAACACTGCTGCAAGAACAACTTGGCAGCACACAGTTCAGGAGAGTTTGTCTTCAAATTTTGGCTAAATTAGAATGAGTGGAAACACCTTGTTGGTGACAGAGACTTTTTTAACTCTGGAATAGTAGAGTCAGAGATCTATTAGGGCAAGAGGCCTGCTATACAAGAAAGAAAAAAACAATGCAGTTTGTTCTTTAAGATGCATGGCCTGCATTGAATGGGTAATGCATGGCCGTAGTTAGTGTTCTGATTAATACAAAGATGACAAAAGCAAGTAGAACAGTTTCTCTAATTTACTGTATTTGGCATCATCTTCTCAGTCTCGGGCTAAGCTCACCGGAGCCACAGATCGGCTCCTCTTATACATGACAATTACCAATGACAGACTGAGAATGAATATTTTTGATTTGTGATATAACAAAACGAACAAGGATCATCATGGCTAGGCTTCGCGAACGAAGATTTGGGAAGGGCTCTACCCATTTTTCATGCAAGCGTGTTGGTGGCTAAAAAGGCCAATACGAGATAGACACATCCGGTTGCAAAAGACACAGCAGAAAGACTCCTTAGATGGTATATTCTGCAAGGCTCGATTCTTTCTGCGTTGTCTTTTCTCCTCAAGAGTGATCCTGCGTGCCTTCTCAAAAGCATCAGCAGCGTTATAAATGGTCTGTCTCCAGGCCTCCCGATTGGAGGCCAGAGTAGACCAGTTATGGTGATCAATATGCCCGAGGCTGAGTTGTTGCTTCAGGGAGTCCTTGTATCTTTTCTTCGGAGCTCCTCTCTTGCGGCAGCCGGAGGCAAGTTCACCACCTGAAGGCTTATTAGAGGTATTGTAAGTCATACTAACAACGACATCAGGTGCATCTCAGGTCTTTTCAATACAGACCATACATTTCTTACACACTAAATCAAATTAAAGATTTTGTTTTGTTTTCTCTTTTTCCAAAATTATAATTAATATTATCTCAGCAGGAAACTAAATATTTGTGAGAAAAATCTCATTTATTGAATTTAGAAAGACGGCAAAAGTTTGCAAAACAAAAGGAATAAAACGAAAAGGAAAAATTACAACACGTGTTGGGTGTCCTAGGCACGCAGGATTCCCAGGAACACCCTTCAATTCAAAAGTCCCGCTTTTTAAACATTCTTAAGGTTCAACCCCATTTACGTCATAGAAGAGGCGTTCCCCTCTTTCTGGTTGGCTGTGTCATGCTGGGAGGTGGAGTGTCCAGCAGCATGGCAGCTTCCAGGACCAGCCATGTGGTATAAAGGGTTTCCTTACCAATATTCATTTACAGTTCCCTATTCCCATTCGCATGTTTCCCTGACACCGGTTCCAGGCTGAATCCGGCGTCTTACAGCTCTGCGATACGCCCTATAGGTTAGTAAAGAAAAACTCTTATGTTAGTGATTTGCTAAATTCATTTGCTTGTAATAAAACCGATTCTTTATTTCTCACAATATATAACCACGAAATTAAAAATATAACTGCAAAGGTCTTTCCCTTCAGAACACTGAAGAAACATTGCCCACTATTCCAAGAAGGAAGGAAAAAGCCAATTATTAAAAGTTAATTTACTTGCTTTTCAATATATTTAACACGTTTAAGGCTACAACAGTGAAAAAATACTGTTTGATTATTCCTTTTTATACTCAGCTTTATGCTACATGTGCAGATCAGAAGGATGGAGAAGGCCAAATTCCAGCTTGTAGCCAGTTCTTTAGATATGATCTACATTATCTGCTCGCATTTTTTAAGTCTTTTGCCTATGAAATTCTGTTAAGAGAACAAAATTCACAACATAAGCAACACAAAGGAAAACAAGTAACTAGTTGTAAGATCATATAAAAATCAGCTGAGTAAACCTTTTTAAACACGATTCTAAAGATGTGATTAGTGTAATGCCAACCCAGGGTAAGGCTTCTGGCTGTAACCATTTGTATTCACAGAATTAACTATGGGGGTGTTTCAAGAAGACAGTTCCCCCACTCCTGCAAACTGAGGGTCTAAAGAAGCATTGATCTAAATACACACAGAATCTGTCAGGGTCACTCCACTGTCAGAGTCACTTTTCAGCTTATAACAGGGAGATAGAGAGATGTGTTATCTGAGAATTAAGGAAATCCCCAGCCTGTTGGCTTTCCATCCATCTTATGTGCAAAGTTGTAGTGTTTGTAAGGTAAATTCTACTCTCTCCCTAGTTCTGAGAAACCGCTGGAGGTGGCTTAAGTCCCACTCAGTTGCTAGGCAACAAACTATCTCTATTGTGTGAACCTTATTTCCCCTCCTGCTGAGACTGAGTACGATATTTTGGCAGAAGGTTTTTACAGGGGTAAGATGTAACTAAAAATAAGGCAATTCACTTAGAAGCTGATAAAGAAAGTACAGCTGTGGGATGTGATACACACGACCGAATTATAGGTGTTCAGTGAGAGTTGACAGAATCCAGCAGTTATTTGAGCTTCAATAAGTAACTCTCTTTTTTTTTTTGTCACTTCACTATCTAATCCTACCAGCATTATGATCTGACACTGGACAGCAGGTCTGTTCTTTGTTATCAAACTAGCAAATTGACAAGGAGCACAAAAACTAAGCCCCAATGTTTCTTCCAGGGGTCTAAGAACTTCAAAGCTTTCTCAAATAGTTAAAAATCACTATAAAGATCATGCTATGAAGTTAAAGGGGAAATGGTCTTTTCACAAACAATTTGAAAAAGAAATCACAAGAAAAACTATGTTTCCTTAACCAAAACAAAATTACATCCCTGTGCGGCTTCTGTAAACCAGACTTATCTTTCCCTACTCATTCTCATTAACTCCTTAAAAATGTTGTACCACAGAGGTAATATAAATCAATCTCAACCCATATTGAGTAATTGTAAATTTAGCTTCTATTGTCTCCTGCATCTGTACCAACTGAAAACGTCTTAGGAGCTAAAGACACAAACCTTCCCTCTATTGTAGTATCTCACAGAATTCTCTTTTATTTCTGCACCAGACCTTCTCTACTCTTGCCAGCTCCTGGTCTTTTACGGGGAGCCGGCAACGGCAGAGGAGGTGCAAAGGGCTCGTTGCTTCAACTTCTTTTCTGCCACAGATGTCTGTAAAGCTTCTCTGAGAGCTGCGCCTGGTTCTCTGAGCCTCTCTTTCCGTCTTCGTCAGTCGATGTAAAATTCGGGAACGGTAGCCGCAGCGGCAGATAGAACGGCGTGGTGGTGGACGCCGGCAGGGCTGACAGCGCGTGTTGGTGTGGAGTCTGCGGTGGCAGCGACTCCTGGCCAAGGCTGGGGGGATCCGACAACTCGGAATTCTCGGCCAGGGCTTGGCGCGAACACGGCAGCAGCGGCGGAGCGGCTCCATGCGGCAGTCTTCTTTCCTTTTTTTTGTTGTTTTTTTTTTTGAAAGCAGCGTCTGTTGCTATGGCAGCACGTCTCACTGCCTTTCTTCCGGGTTTCATGGTGGCTTCAGGCACCAGCGATGCAGCGCCATCTAGTGACGCGGAGGCTCCTAGCAGCGTTGTTCCAGGCAACACATGCACAGTAGTAACCCCTGACTCAGCGCCCAGAGCAGGCACAGTGAGGAGCAACACCGCTGACCGCGCAGCCGCAGTAGAGGGCGGTGCCGTTGGCACGGCTCCAGCTTTATTCTCCGCCGATACTGATTTTCCTGCAGCCTCTACACTTTCTGCTGTTACATGCACGGTGCTACACAGAGGTGATTCCGCTGCTTTTAAGGTTTTTAGCGTTCTCAACTTTGCAGCCACAGGTACTGGGATCTCCCCTAAAGCGGACCGATGGGGGCGGGGACTCGCCGTAGTCCCGCCGTCTCCCGACAGAGCTCTCTGAACATTTATGAGGTCCCGTCGCTCAGCACTTAATTCTTGCAGCGACTCAACTGCCAGACGCCAAATTATAGGACACCTTCTAGCGTCTTCCGATCCCTTAGAGATCCCGTCCCAAAACAGTTCCTTCATAGCGTCCCTTATGGACACCTGAAAGGCGGCTTGAGCAGTGGGAAGTAAATTATTCGCTCTCGCCCATTCCATTAACCCTTTAAGGGCTGTCTCATCATAAATAGGCTCTCTTAGAGAGATCTTAAATTGGAGGAGCGTTTCCACCCTCTCTTCCTCTTTATAGGGTGGGCCCCGCTTTCTCCTCCCACAGCCTACTCACCTGGCCAAGGCAAGATTTCTCTGTACCACGCGCGTGGCTTTACATTCGTGGCGCCGGGGTAAACGCCACCTCCAACGGCTGCTTCCCTCAACTCCTTCCGTTCGCCTTACGTCCCTTAGAACTCGACGAAGTAGGAGTCCCTGTTCCGTCGGGCACCATATATCGGTGGAGGGGCATGGACAAAGTGCTCTCAGACCATTATGGTCGGAAAAATGTCAGCTTTATTAAAGAAAAGACAGCTTATATACTACTTATCACACACAGACGTGATTCTTTCCCAGGCTACATTGGATACATAAGGAAAACATACTGCGCTGTGCAGTACTAATTGGCCCACAGCAGGTATCCATAAAACTTGTTCACCTGCCAAGAGAACTCCTCCTTCACCTTGGCACAAGGCCTGCAGCCATATTAGTGGCGCAGTATTTTTTTTACTATCTGCACCCAGCTGTGCCAAGGTAAAAGTCTCAGAAATGCAATACAAATTGTTCACACAATTTCTGGATGCCAACAGATAAGGGTTTTATTTGCATGATTGGATTAAATATAGTTTTATGTCTTTTACCTTTCTGTTATCAAGTCACACACAGTTTGGGATTTGAACAGCATTTCTGAAATTGAAACTTCTACCTTTCTAATGTAAGGATTCACAGTAATTCATAGGGCAGATTTCTGCCTCTCTGGATGCAAAAAAATGAAACTGGAGAACAGTCACGTCCATTCAGACTTAAGCAGTTTCACCCAGCCTCTGAAAAGACATGATCAACTAGGATTTATAAGCAACTAATTCTGAATTTTTGCTGATATTATATACTTTTCTGGGATAACATAATATTTTGAGAATATTTGTATGTATTAAGTAATGAAAAATAGGAATGCTTGAAAATTCTAAACACATTACTTGAACAAAATAGTTATAATAGTTTAACTTACGCAGATGCATTTAAGAATTAAACAACTGTAAAGGAACTTTCAACTTTAGCAATTTAAATAAAGCCACAGTAAAACTCAGGTTGTCCCAAACTAGGGTCTTGCTTACAGGAGCATACTAGGGGATCAGGGATGCTTCCTGGCAAAGCAGCAACAGTTTTGGTTTAAGCTTGTCACTTGATAACAGGGACACACCTCTGCTGCTTAGCACAGAGACTAGAACAGATGCAGTTTAAGACAATTTAGATACTTTCAAAATTATGCATATTTGTATTTCACAGAATCTGAGCAAGGCAGAATTTGTCTTTTGAATCCCCAAATGTAATAAACCTAAACAAATCAATGCAAGGCTGTAACTAATAGTCAGTTGTGTTCTATTTTAGAGTTTGTTACTGGTGCTGTTATCTTTTCCAGCAAAATATCTTTGGGTGAAAGAGCATTTATACTCTTTTGTTTCCTTTCTCAGAAAACCTCACAGTTCTGAAGGCACTCGAGCTTTTCAGAATGTTTTCTGGTTTTCAGCAACAATTTGCATTAAAAAATTGACTAAGGAACAATTTCTACTTTTCAGTCTTTCTGGTATATGTTCTACTGAAAAGCGAACAGAAAAATTAAGGTTATCAAAGAAGTTCACATGGTTTGTTTCTTGTTTGTTGTTATAAAAAGTAAAAAAGGTTTTGATTTCCTCTATTCAATTATTAAGCAACAGTTTAAACTTGAATGGCTGTCTGTTGCTAGGCAATTCCTGTCGCAACGAGGGAAGAGAGAGGCACTCGATACGAGCATCAGCAAACTTCATTTATTGATCACTGCTAACAGCTTAATATATGCTTTATAATTAGCTCATACATATTGCAAAGCTAAGCTCATTATTTGTTCTTGCTTAAATGTTGATTCCGCATTTACTCCCTTCTTTTGTTGACACAGGTGGCTCTCAGTTGCTTTTGTTTTGCTAATCACAACGTCCTGTTTACCAGCCAACTAGCACGTACAAGGGTGCAGTGACCTTGCTGCCTCAGAGGTTCACACAAGCCAATTCCCTACATTTCCCCCGTTTTTATTTGGCACCACAAAAACCTTATTAGAAACCTCAGTTACACGCTTCATAATACAAGAAAATATAATGCGAGCAATTATCAGAAATATGATAATAATCAAAAACCATCGTAAACCTTCCTTAACAAGACTCAAAACCCATTGTGACATTGAACCAAAAATGGACTGTAACCATGCATCAAAGGGGTTTGTTGTTACTGTAATCCACTTTGTGTGATTTGTTCATCCAAAGGTGTTTGTGAATTTGTGTTCATATATTCACACACATACATGCATACACTTTCATTTATTCACATTCACACGGTGGCCACCTCAGTCACTCTTCACTCACGCATAGCTGGAATTCTTATTATACTTTTACATTTTAATTGACACAGTTTACATTTTAAGTAGTTGTTGGCTGTGTAGACTTCCTCAATGAGTTTGCTGCAGGGAGACACCGGACTTGGATTAGGACGAAATTTTCTAAATTACTCTTAATTATTCTTTCAGTAAGTAGACATATAGGAGGGCAAAAGGAAAAAAATCAACAATTTAAACCTTTGAATTTAACTGCAACGAGTTAAAGAGCTGTTTGAATAATAAAGATCCCAGGAATTTTTAAACATCAGTAATTTAAGCATAAACTTTCTATTCATGTGTAAAATTCAGGGTTATGTCATCCTATTAGCACATCATCTAATTCTGTATTTTTATTCATCTTTTAGCAACATGCTGTAAGAGCTGTAAAGTAATATAAATGGTACTTCACTTCTTGAATTTAGTCACTCATAATTTACATCTTGATTGAACTGAAGGAATATTGTATCAAATATGGATTAATTAGCCTGTACAATACGTTATCATGGGATCATCTACTCAACAGTGTTAACACTGAAAAAGAATTTCTGAATATTTACATTAGGTATATTAAAAGAAGCTTCACAGCAGTAGTCAGTAAAAGAAAACAAAACAGTTATTAGAATTCATGCAGTACATTGCAAATAATTCTGTCAAAGAGGTTCATGCCCCCTCACACTGAGTATAATGTAACCTTTAGAGATTTATGCTGGATGTCTGCAGTGTGACATGCACTTCAACCTGCAAGAATTGTTTTAGCTGTGGAAAATTAGCAAATTACAACATTACTCGTTCTTATAGTTTTTTCAAAACTTCCCAAATCGTGGAGAAGTTAAACCAATGTCTGAGCTACATGAGTAATGTGTGATTGGCAACAACACATGATTTTTGTTTACAGCTGGTACCTAGAAAAATGAATAGATAAGTCACTATTACAGTCTGCTAATACAGCTTGAAATTCAGTGTCTTCTGTGAGAAGTCAGTCCAAGTTGTCTCTGATGTCTGGGATGTAGTTAACTCTCAGCCCTTGTTCATCTGCTTCTTTTAGCCGTTCTTCACCTTTAATAAAAAACTCACAAATTTGTTATTAATAGTTCAGTCAGTTTTAAGTGGGTATCATGGGTAATTTTGCAGTTTTTCTTTGAAGCTGAAGGCCTAGTGATGATTCTTTGCAGTGTAATTCTCTCTGTTGGAGATAGGTTCCATGGCTTGGTTCTTTTGAATTTTTCCTGGAGCATCCTTCAATCCTGCTTCTCAAATAACATTGGTTAGAACAATCGCATTTAGTTTTAACTCATCTTTTTAGGTCTCTAACTTCTGTATTTTCTTTTACTTGTTTTTATCATTTTGAGCAGCATTTTATCAGGTTGTACTGTAGAACAATTCCCTCTTATCATAAGGTAAAACACACTGAATCACTGTAACTTCGATAAAAGCAAGTAACAGCTTTCATTAGGAAGAAACAATTGGCTGTTCAAAATCCCAGCATATGGAAATCTTTCAGAGGATGGGATTACTAATATTGATAAGGATTTTAATTGCATAATTGGATTAAATATAGTTTTGCATCTTTTACTTTTCTATTATCAAGCCACACATGGCTTGGGATTTGAGAGCAGATCCCTGTCTCTCTGAATGTAAAAAATGAAACTGGAGAACAGTCATGTCTTTTCTTTAAAATTGAAGTAATCTCACCCAGCTTCTGAAACTATATGGTCAGCTAGGATTTATAAACAGCTAATTCTGATTTTTTTCTGATATTTATATATTTTTCTGGGATATGCATGAAAACTTTAAACATCTTATTTAAACACAATAGGTGTAACAGTTTAACTTACGTCAATGTATTTAAAAAGTTAACACTTGTAAAGTAGCTTTCAACTTTAGCAATTTACATAAAGTCAGTAAAACTCAGGTTGCTTTAAACTAGGGCTTTGCTCATAAGAGTATACCAGGGGATCCAGGATGCACACCTGGCAAAGCAACAACAGTTCTGGTTTAAACTTGTCACCTTGATAACAGGGACACACCTCTGCTGCTTAGCACAGAGACTAGGACAGATGCAGTTTAAACTTGAAATGCTGTCTGTTGTTAGGCAATTTCCTGTATTATATCTTTAGATTTTATTTCTCTTTTCATAAAGGTGAAAACTTCCAGTTAGAAATAATTTATTTATATTTCCTTTTTTCTCTGGAAAAACTGCCCCTGTCAAATAAGATATTTTTGAGCTAGGTATTCCACCAAATGAGTCTACCTTAAAGCTTCCCCAACAATCTCAAAAAACCTATCTGTAAAATACAGAAGCAACGAAAAATGTTTACAGAGCTGTGTGAGCGGGGGGGGAAGAGGGAAGGTAGAGCAGCTGTGGTTAGTAGCTCTGTCGGAAAAATCTCTCCCCCACATGCCTTGGAATTTTCTTATCACAGGCAGTTTTCAGTCGTTACTTTAAAAACTCTATTTCTCCGTTACATTTATGTATATTTTAAAACAATTTTGGTTATTTTAATGAACGACTTCAGAAAACAGTTAGTAAGACTATGTTATGAAATTGTAAAAACAATTTCTCTCTCCAATCAGAAGGTTACAAAGTTGCAATTTTACAAAGTAGGAGAGCTTCACTCCTGCTTAGTTGCTAAGCAACAGACCGTCGTTATCAGGTAAAATATACTCTGCTTCTCTCCCTGACAAGGGAAGGCTTTTAACTTTTCTTTTTCCCTCTTCTCCTGGCAAAGAACTTTGTTTCTTCACATACACACACAGCAACAATAATATTGTGAGCTCACAAAAACACATTTGACAGACACTACAGCTAACACAAGAACCAACAAAAACATGAGAAGGCAGCTTTCTGCCCCCTCTTTTGCTCCCCGTGGCAGGGGTCGTCTTCTTTAGGCTTCCACGACATTAAACTTAATCTGTTGCATATCTCCTGTGTTTTGTCTCACACACATTGTGAGACTGGAACAGCCAATCAGTACATGAACAAAAAATAGGTAACTCAGGCTGCGAAGAAGCAAGAAAAGAAGGTAGGTGCTGACTCTTAAGTTTGATGGCTTATACAGAGATGGGCTTTGCTCTCTAGTTTTCTGCCCAGCCTTCGCTGTTCTAGTTTATCTCTGTCCCTCTCCATTCGCTTATACATCTTGATTTGAATTTCTTTTCTTAGTTGTTTTCTCGGTGGAGTAATCTGGTGGAAAAACCGTTTCCTCTGCAGCAGTGGCAAGGGAGAGGGGGGCTCCCCTCTTCTTTTCTGTCTCTGGGAGTGAATTGTTAGATTTTTCTGCATTTTCTGGCTTGGAGGTCTTATAGGGAGACAGGGTGATATCTATAGGAAACGTTCAGTGCTGAGGCATTTACTCTGCTCGTTAGGTGTAGAATATTTACGACTTGGCTTAGTGTCAGCTTCACTGTTAGTTAAGCCTTCTTCCTGCAAATGGCCTGGACCACTGCCAGCTATATCTCCGTCTGAACTTTTCAAGGATTTTAACTGTTCTGTTATAATATCAATTGAGCTCCTTTCCTTGGAATTTGGAGCATTCTGTACTGTAGCTGACTTAGTTTCATTTTCTCCTGTCTCCTGTTCTGTCTGCCACTTCTTCAAAGTATCAAACAGCAAACGCCAGGTAACTGCTAGATCGTTCGCATCTTTCGATCCCTTAGATATTTCATCCCAGAGCTTATCACCGACTTTGTTCCATGCAGATATACTAAGCACAGTACTAGATGTGGCCTCAAAGCCCTGCTTTCTACGCCACAACAACACGCGCCGCAAAGCAAAATCAGTGACCTTCACATTCTTTTGGTTAAGGAGGGATTTCCACGTAGATAGAACTACACTTTCCTCCTTCATTATATGCTGTCCCATTGTTAAAATATTGTTCCCGGTGGCACCCTCGTTAGCTTACCTAATGAGGGTCAAAAAGTTCAGGTCCGGATCATTCGGTGGCGCTTACTACTCCGCCAACTCGGTGGCGGGTCCCTCGGGACTGCTCTCGGCGGGGGGCTCCTGCCGCGCCGGCTCCTCCGCGGGGGCCGCCTCTTGCTCGCCACTGCCCGCCTCGCTCGTGGCGGCACCGGTGCCCGCCGCCTCCTCCTTCACCGGCTCGGCGCTGCCGGCTGCGCACGGCTCCTCGGCTCACCCCCGTCGCTAGTAGCCCTGCTAGTTCCTTTTTTAAATCTACACCCTGAACTCCTCGTTTTTCTAAAAAGCACTGGAGTAATAAAACCGCCGCTTGTCTTTCCATACCTATAAACCGTCAGCGTGCTGTTGCAGCCCTTACAAGACATCGGCGGCGTTGTCGGCCGAGACCCTCCTATGAGGTCATTCGGGGGCACGGAGTCCAACTCTTTCGCCTCTTGTGCTGCTGCAAGACCGACCGGCTACTACATCGGACGGTGGCTTCGGGGACTGCAGATTCGACTTAGTCCCTGGGACTGCAGATTCAACCTAGTCCCTGCTCCTGGGATTGCAGATTCAACTTAATCCCTGTTCAGGCTTCGGGGACCGCGGGTAACCGTGCAAAACCCAGCAGGATGCTCATTATTCTCCCTGTTCGGGCGCCATTTGTCGCGACGAGGGAAGAGAGAGGCACTCGATACGAGCATCAGCAAACTTCATTTATTGATCACTGCTAACAGCTTAATATATGCTTTATAATTAGCTCATACATATTGCAAAGCTAAGCTCATTATTTGTTCTTGCTTAAATGTTGATTCCGCGTTTACTCCCTTCTTTTGTTGACACAGGTGGCTCTCAGTTGCTTTTGTTTTGCTAATCACAACGTCCTGTTTACCAGCCAACTAGCACGTACAAGGGTGCAGTGACCTTGCTGCCTCAGAGGTTCACACAAGCCAATTCCCTACAAATTCCTTGTATTGTCTCTTTAGATCTCATCTCTCTCTCCACAAAGGTGGAATTCTCAGGCTAAAACGGCCCATTTTTTCTTTTTTTCTCTGGAAAAAACTGCCTTTGCCAAATAAGATATCTTAGAACTAGGCATTTTACTAAATTAGTCTACACAAAAACTTTTCTAGTAATCTCTAAAGACTTGTCTGTAAAACACAGAACAACAAAAGGG
Source organism: Neopelma chrysocephalum (assembly GCF_003984885.1). Classification (NCBI taxonomy): domain Eukaryota; kingdom Metazoa; phylum Chordata; class Aves; order Passeriformes; family Pipridae; genus Neopelma; species Neopelma chrysocephalum. The sequence goes on from NW_020924960.1 coordinate 220,135, forward strand.
TGTTTGCATGGCTGTCCGCATGGGGAGAAAGGGGAGAAAGGCACCTCCGCTCTGCTCCGGTGGAAAGCTGCCCCCCCCCCCCCTTCGGAATGCTTCACCGCAGGCAGCGGGACCGCCCCCACAGGGGTCCCCGCGCCGCCGTCCGCACCCCGGTCGGGCACGAATCCGGCTCCAGCCTGTACCAGCATGGCGCCGCCCCGCGCTGCGCCGCAAACCCCCCCCCGGATCATCTCCGTCAGGATCCTGGCACAGCGTAGGTATCCTCTCTCTTTTGTTCAAGACACTTTCTTCAGGCTTTCACTACATTAAACTTAATCTGCGAGAACTTTTTAAAACTGTTGCATATCTTATGTGTTTCGTCTTACACACACTGTGAAACTGAAAAAGGTAACTAGCACATGAACAAAGAATAGGTAACTCAGGCTGTGAAAAAGAAAGAAAAGAAGGTGGGTGCCAACTCTAAGCCCAGTGGCTCGTACAAGGACGGGCTCTGCTCTGCTGTTTTCCGCCCGGCCCCCCCTGAGGGGCCGCGGCACTCAGCTTGGTTTTGCTGCTCCTCTGTTCTCTCTCGAGTTTGTTTCTGCCCCGCTCCTTATTTCTCTTCTTGTCTTCTCGGCGGAGTCGTCCGGTGGAAAGACTGTTTTTTGCTGCAGTGGCAGCACTGTGTGAGCCAGGATGGAAGGTCTCCCGATCAGAGGGGGAGTCTAGAGGGTTGGGCAGTGAGTCACGGTTCGGTTTCGCACGGTTTGGTCGGGGCAGTGTGTGTCGGGTAGCGATGCACTCCTCCCCCCTCGGCAGGGCGCCGATGCCATTCCGCAACTATGCAGCTGAAAATTCCCGCATCGGCAGCAATGCAGGGGAGGAGCCCCTCTTTCTTTTCTGCCTCCCGGGGTGAATTGTTAGGTTTTTCTACATTTTCTGGCTTGGAGGGTGGTGACTTTTTAAAAGCGCGATCTTTTAAAGTTTCAAAGACAGTTTGCTATGGTTTCAGGACACTGGCAGCCTGCTTATCTTCCTGAGTAGCTGCGTCTCAGAATTTGGTTCTTATGCAAATCATTGCATGGATTGCTGCCTCCCGCCCGCTTCCAAATCTTTCAAAGTCTCACAGAGCAAGCGCCAGGCAGACACACTAAATGCAGTTGACGTAGTAGCTTCAAAGCCTTGTTTTCAGCACCATAACAGCACACCTCGTAATGCAAAATCGTTACTCTTAACACCCTTACGACTAAGGAGGGCTTATGTTTTGTCCCATTGTTACAATTTTTGTTCCCGATGGCTCACCTCCGATGTCTTACCTCGTGAGGTGTTGATAAAATCTCAGGTCTGGACCAAGGCAGAATCCCACTGCTCTCAAAGCTTCATTGGGTGCCATCTCCACTGTGCTTTGGCCCACGGTTCAAACTCTCTCTCTAGGAGATCACTTCAAACTCTCTCTCTCTCTGAGATAAATCACTTGAAACTCTCTCTCTCTCAGAGATAAATCACTTTGGCACAGCATCACGTCGGCGTCACCAAATGTCGCTGTTAAGTTGAGATGGCCAAAGCGACACAGAAACAATCTTCTTCCAAAAATAGGACAGGAGAGGGATAGATCCTTTATTGTAACAAATCACTGACATTTATAGCCCTTGGCATAACATACATGTTACACTACAATTGGTGTCTTCAAATAAACATGCATCAGGATTGGCTGCCCTGTAGCACACTCACGATGATTCAGCATTTGTAGACTCATAGTGATTAAGCTCTAGCAAGCTCATGGTGACTGTCCTCCTTCCAACAGACCTGCTGTCAACCCCGACACCTTTACTCCCAGCCTTTATATAGGGGTAGTCACTGACCCCTTATAGTATCCAAAATTTGGTTAATTTAAAAAAATCATGCAACTGGTGGTTTATAAATGTATCAATCAAATATGAGGAAACCTCAGTTCCATTTTCATAGACTTACAGCTCTCTAAAAAATAAAGGATATGCTGAATGCCCATGCATTGAGAATTATAAAATGCAGAAAAGACAAGTCTGTATAGAATATCTCCTCTGGGTCAGCAAATTTTAACATTGCCAATATATTTGCTAGCAAGTTTTGCAAAACTGGAGAATGTTGTCATTGTTTCAAATCAAATGAGATGCTCCATTTATTGTAACATCTTTCTTCCCCCTCCTGAGTCTCAAAGTGTTCAGGAACCTGAGCAGCAGCCCAAAGCCTCGTCAGGACCCAGAAGCCCTCGGCAGCCAACCAGGTGAGGAGGGGGCAGTGATGGGAGCATCTGTGGGAGATTTCAATGGCTCTAGGGAGTGACCCAGAGTGCAGCGAACAGGAGTGGGCAAATAGGGGCGTGGTATGTCACTGAGGGTGTGGCTCAGCAGTTTGCACAACAGCAGCAGGCAAACAGGGGCATGACACATCAGTGAGGGCGTCGCATGGCAGTTTGCAAGGCAGTTTGTGCAGGCAGAGCAAACAGGAAGGGCTCCTCTCTGACCATCCAGGAGCAGCCAATAGAGGCAGCAAATGGACTCAGTAGATGGTAAGGAAGAGCAAAGAGATCCTTTCAGCCCAAGTCTTATTAGCATATTAGTTTAAGCTTCCTCTGCAGCTGCAAGAGTCACTGTACCAGCAGTGCCAGAGGCCTCCAGCAAGACAGGCCTGCTGATGGTAGACACAACTCCCCAGGTCACAGGTTGCCAGGAGTGCCTGATGCCTCTTCACAAGCTGGGGCAGACAAACAGTTATTTTGCAGAAGGTTGAAGAGCTGTGTCAACAGGTGAAGGAGCTACAGGAGAGAGTGAACAGGCTGTGTAGTATTCAAGCAAATGAGCAAGAGAGAGACCGATCATTTTCAGAGACGCTACAGCCTCGAGACTCTCAGGAGTCTCAAATCTCCATTGCAGTGGAGAAGCAGGTGGACTCAGAACCCTACAGAGTCAAAGGACTGTTAGTCAAGGGTCTGTTAAAGATGAAGGCTGGAAGCAGGTCGCTGCATGTACCAGGAGGAAGGTTCCTCCTCCTTCTCAGAATTTGACAAGTAGGACTGGCACCTTCTACAACAGGTATGAGGCTCTGGAACTAGAAGGCCAGACAACTGATGAGGTAGGCAAAGGTCCTTCTGGGATAGAGTGGCCTCCTAAAGCAATGCCACCTGTACCCCACATCATGACCTCCTCTGTTAAGAGGAAAAGAAGGGTAGTTATAATAGGAGACTCCCTTCTAAGGGGAATGGAGGGCCCAGTATGCAGATCGGACCCAACTCATAGGGAAGTCTGCTGTCTCCCAGGGGCTCAGGTAAGGGACATTACTGGAAAACTCTCCAGTCTAGTAAGACCCTCTGATATTGGTTATTCAAACTGGCAGCGATGAAATAACAAAGAGAAATCCAAGGGAAATCAAAAGAGACTTCAGGGCCCTGGGACAACTGGTAGAGGGATCAGGAGCACAGGTAGTGATTTCCTCGATCCTTCCGGTAACAAGGAATAATATTGATAGGAATAGGCAGGTCCATCAGGTCAACAAACGGCTCCGAGGTTGGTTTAATCAGAAAAATTTTGTGGTTTTTGACCATGGGATAATCTACTCAACAGCTGGTCTACTGATACCTGATGAGATGCACCTAACTCAGAGGTGATAAAGACTTCTAGCCCAGGAGCCAGCGGGGCTTGTTGACAGAGCTTTAAACTGGCTTGGAAGGGGGAAAGGGAAAAAACTAGGCTCACCAGTGATGAGTGATGGGATGGTGTGCCAAAACTTGAGGAAATGAGCACACATGGTGCCCCACAAGGTGTTGGCTACAATGTACCACACCTGAAATGTTTCTACACCAATGCTGCAGCATGAGGAACAAACAAGAGGAGCTCAAAGCTTTGGCCCAGTCCCAGGGATTTGGCATCATTGGCATAAGTGAACCCTGTTTGGATGAGTCCTGTGACTGGAGTGCCCTGTTGGATGGTTACAGGCTCTTCAGGAGGGAAAGGCAGGGCAGAAGAGGTCGAGGGGTGGCACTGTATGTAATAGAAGGATTAGAATGTATGGAGCTCACAGCTGGCAATGGCACAGTTGAGAGCCTCTGGGTAAGAATCAAGAGGCAAACAAATAATGCGGATGTCACCATGGGAGTCTGCTATAGACCTCCTAGCCAGGATGATGATGCTGATGAATTATTCTTTGAGGAACTAAGAGACACTTCCAAGTCAACTGCCCTTGTCCTTATGGAGGACTTCAACTTGCCAGAAATAAACTGGGAGCATCACACAGCTGGTTCAACCCAGGCCAAAAAATTCCTAAAACCTTGGATGACAACTTCACGGAACAGGTCCTAAGGGAGACGACTCAGAAAGATGCTCTCCTTGATCTGCTGCTTCTCAACAGAGTGGATCTTGTGAACAAAGTGGGGATTGGTGGCCATCTTGGCCACAGCGACCATGAAGTGATCGAGTTTAAAATCTCTGTTGACAGGAGGAAAAGTGCCAGCAAAACCTCAACCCTGGACATGAGGAGAGCAGACTTCAGGCTGCTCAGGGAATTAGTGAGTGAGGTCCCCTGGGAAAATGTTTTCACAGGTGCTAGGGTCCATCACTGCTGGTCACTTTGCAAACATCACCTCCTAAGGGCACAGGAGCAGCAATTTCCAAATGTTGGAAGTCAAGCAGGTGAGGCAGAACGCTGGCTTGGCTGAGCAGGGATCTTCTCTTGGAGATAAGGCAAAAGAGGAAGGGGTGTGCCCAGTGGAAGCAAGGTCAGATGACATGGTGTTGTGGGTTTAGATTCTCTTGTTGAATTTCCCCATGCCACTATGGGTTTTTGGGGCTGCTTGCCGATAGCTGATAGCAGTGTGGCCCCCCCCTCCTGCTGCCAGGGGAACAGCCATGGAGAGAGGGGGGGAGCAGATGGGGGGGATATGAGATCCCTGGAGCAGCAATCCCGTGAGAACTGGGAAGAATAAAAGAGCCAGTAGTTTCCAGCTTTCTCTCTCTGCCTGTAGGACCTGCTGCATGGACCCAGGAAGCCCCCCATGCCCTTTCGGAGGTGCTGCAGCCAATGCTGTTTCACTTGCTCCTGCTAGGGAACATGCTCTTTGTTCTGGGATGGCAGCAGAGAAGGAGCTGCCCAGCCGCTGCCTGTGCCAGCTTGCCGCAGCCCCCACTTCTCTGCCAATCAAGACTGCCGCACCCCCCCACGCTATGGCATCCAGAGTTGGTGAGCCTCGCCGCCCACATGGACCTTGCCCGCTGCCACCCGCGCACTGTCCAAGGACTGAGCCACCAGTGCCCTCCACGGCTCTGACCCACATGCTTCCTGCCACTCACTGCCCCAACCTGCTGGCTTCCCACTGCCTGCCAGGGCACCAATACACCTCAGGCAGAGCAGAGCTGCCTGCCTGTCCCTTCCCTCTGCCGCCATTGTGGTCGCTGCTGTGTCGTAGACACCACCACTGGGATCACGTGGCAGCACCAGGACTGCATTGTTGGCTCAGCAGTGCGGAAGTGAAAGAGTGATTTCTGGGTGACATTTTCTCTATTATTGTGTGGGTGTTGTTTTGTTCTGTTTTGTTCTCTCTTTTTAGTAAACCATTATTTCACTTCTACACGTTGCTCGAAAGTCTCATATCTTCAAATTTACAATAAGTTTGTGAGGGAGGGGTTTCTATTCCATCAGAGGTCACGCCTCCTAGCATACATTGTCTTTAAACCAAGACAATAATTTGGCGTATCCCACTGTGGGGCACTGAGAGGAAAAGTAGAAACAGAATAACAGTTTTGAGTAATCCATTTGTGTATTGGATATAGAACCCCTCAGGCATCATGTTGTTCGATTTATTCCTGGTTTTTTGGCATGTATTCTTGCATACATATTTTCCATTCATAGGTGGTTATCTCAAAATAGGTTCTATAACCAGGGCAACTGTTTCTATTCTTCAGTTCGTAACTTGGATCCATGGGGTGGTAAATTCAATGCCTGTAAGTCTCCTTTAGAATGTGCGTTCAGGGCTATATTACTATCATAACCTATGCTATTATCCTTGGGGATTTACTGATAATGGTACCCATTCTTGAGGAGAAACGCAGGGGAGCGTTTTTTTCCTAACCCTTCATCCATTTCTCCTTCAGGCCCACCACAACAGCTTTTGAAGAATTTAAATTCCCTCTAGATTTTCAAGATACCATATTCTTGCAGATGTTTTTGCTATGTTTATTCTCTACAGTCCACTCAGTATTTAGAGACAGGCTGAGGGGGTTTTGGGTAGATACCCCAAAATCTGCCCCAGAGACCAAAGACACTGTCCAGAAATCTTCCCCAGAGACTAGGGACACTGTCCAGAAATCTGCCCCAGATAATAGGGATGATGTCCAAAAACCTACCCCAGGGGCTGCAGACATGGCCCAACAGCCTGCTCCAGACATGAACCATCCTGACTGGATGGGGGTGTGGGAAGAGATAGGCCAAGTGTTGAAGAAATATTCTGCCCCGAGAGTTTGGAATCTCCCCCCTGACCAAACACAGATCCCTAGTAAGATTACAGAGTGCTTAAGGGAAAACCACTCCATCAGTTCCAGAGAGGGCCAACTCATTGCAATGTGCTCGACTCTGGCCAATGCTTATTGTACCGTAGTTTTAACTGTACAGCACCACCTACAGTCAGAGGGGAAGAAAAACAGTGCAACAGGAAAACACACGGACATCATGATTGCCCAGCCTCCAGCCAAACCAGAAGGGCAACCACAGCCAGCAGCAGTCGCACCCATGAAAAAGAGAAAGTATAAAACTAAGTCAGTACGTCCAGTTAACAAGGACGGGGAACCAGAGCCTTCACAACCAGTGGAGGAATCAGAGCCCAAGATCATCACTGAGTCTCTGTCCTTAGACATGCTGCGTAATCTGCGAAAAGACCTCACTTGACTACAAAACGAGCCCATACTGACTTGGCTGCTCCCCATTTGGGACACCTCTGGCGATGATTTGGGACACCTCTGGGACATCATGGACAGTTCTGAAGCAAGACACTGGATCCCTGTCCCGAGGTGCAGGTATTGATCAGGGGTTCATAAAGAAGCGAGAACCTCTCAGCCTCTGGAAATGCCTTCTAGTGAGTGTAAGGGAGAGATACCTCTGTAAAGAAGATCTGCAGCGGCAGCAAGACTCCTGGAACAAGGGATCCAATGACTCAGAGAGCTAGCTGTGCTCAAGATAATCTTCTCCAACAACAGGTCAGAATCCACATGTGGCTGAAACTCACTCATACACCTATAAATGCCTACTTCCTAGCCACGCTTCAATGAAGTGAAGCACAGGAACCAGTGGGCACCATGGCAAAGAAGTTGCAGGCATATGAGGACACCATCCATGCTCCATCCCGAAACCAAGTTGCTTCTGTAGAAAAGCTGGCTGAGGACCTCTGGAATTTCAAAAAGGAAATTACCAACAAAATCAAAGACAGCCACAAAAAAACTTAAAGAGAAATTAAAGATAACAGCTTCCATGAAGCACCAGTGCAAACTGTTGCCCCAAACCTGGGTATAAAGAAACTCTCTAAGACCCTTTTTGAGTTTTAGGGAGCAAAGCATTCCTTTATTTCAGCACTGGATGCACAAGAGAATATTTTCTCAAAAACTTGTGCATACCTGAGTTACAAAAGCCTCCTGCCTTTATTCAGTTACCTAATTAACAATTCAAACATTACCTAATCCTATTCCTCCCATTTCCCAGAACTGTTCCTCCCCTTGACATGCCTCCCGTTTTGAGTCGGCAGTCCCTTTGGGTGGTCGTTCACAACCCCCGGTGGTCGTTCGTCATCTTTTTCACGTTGTCCTTTTCTTGAACTCTCAGTTTTGACACATCTTCATGCCTTTTAGAATCGGTGCCCATGCACTTTGAAACAGTGTACAATCATGATGATAGTTTTAACTAGTTCTTTAGCTTTTATCAGTTCTGCTTCAAAATAAGGAGACCTTCTGTCTCTTAAAAATTCCTTTCTGCTGAGACTGCCTGACCTTTAATGATAAGCTTTATAGGTTAAGCTACATTAATTATTTTATATGGCTAAGATAAAGATATCAGTTAAAGATAACAGCTTCCATGTTGCACCAGTGTGAACCAGAGACTCTGAGGTCAGGGACAGATGCCCCCCAGCTGGGGGAGAGACTACTCCCCACGAACCAACTTGTGGTACTTCCTACTTGTGCATGGGGAAGACATGAGTTGGTGGGAAAGGAAACTTACCCATGTCCTAGAAGCCCAAGTAGGGAACTGAAGGAGAAAGCAAAGGCTGGTTTTAGCATAATTCAACACCAAGACAGCACCCTGGCGCCAGCAGTTGAATTTGCATGCTGTCTTGCATTGTATGTATTCTCTGATTGGATTCTATCCCTTCTCAGGGTGGGTTATCCTGCCACACTCACAAACAGGGAACAGAGACAAGGCAGAGGTGTTTAACGCTTTCTTTGCCTCTGTCCTCAACACGGATGACAGACCAAGGGGGTCCCAGTGCCCTGAGCCGGAGGACCATGACTGGGAGAATGATCAACTCCCAGTTGACTGTGAAATTGTGTGGGATCACTGTGGGTGGAGAGGTTTAGGAACACATGCAAACGATCAATGTGATCAGGCAAAATGTCCACTTTATTAGAAGAAAAGACATCTTTTATACTGCTTATGACACTCAGACATGTGATTCTTTTCCACACTAGATTGGATACATAAGGAAAACATACCTTGTTGTACAGTGCTAATTGGATGTCAACAGGTGGTTATAGGAGATGAGAAAACCTGTTCACCTGCCAAAAACTCCTCCTTGACCTTGGCACCAGGCCTTCTTTGTTCTAACTGTAAAAGTAGATGCCATATTAGCTACGCAGTACCTTTTACTGTCTGCACCCAGCCATGCCAAGGCAACTCTGACAGAAATGCAATAGAAATTGTTCACACAATTTGTATCCTCCCAACAAATCCCCCGTTCAAGTTTTGAACAATTTAAATTGCATTTCCGTAACATTTCTTATTGAACCCATAATATTTCAATAAACACAAACATACAATTATATCGCTACCATTAACAAACAACAACCTATTAACTTCAAGGCTTGTGCTCTTAAATTTTGCTTAAAAGTGCTTCTCTAAATGTAGGGTTTATTCTTAAAAAATTTTATTCAGCCTAAAACACTTCTGGACATGGAACTCTATTCAATTTTGAGTTATGTGTAATTTGTGATCAAAACACAATAATCATCATACATTCACTCATATACACACATACAAACTTTTACAGTGGCCACTGTCGAACACACTCTCACACAAACATACTTCTGAGTTCCATGCCATTTTGTTTTATGAACTAAAAAATTATACTAATTCTCTAGTATCGTATGATGCTAAAGCTTCTTAACCAAACAGATAAAACTAACCAGATAGATAAACTTTCTTTTACCAGTACCTAGTGAATAATCTAAAATCTTTACCTTCTATAATTATGTGCTTAAATATACTAAAAAATTGTGCTTTAATAATACTTAATCTAAAGTTCATACAATACACTCTCTTAAATCCTTAATTTCTATAATTATGTGCATCTTAACTTCTAGACTTATGTGCCTTAAAAATATTGAAAACATTGTGCTCATAATACTGAAAAATTGTGCTCAAAAAACTGTGCTCTCAATAAGACTAAAAATACTGTGTTTTGATAATACTACAATATGCTCTTAATAACGCTGAAAAAACTGTTATATACAACAACTTCTGATAATGCTACTATTACCTACAGCAATGTTAGCCCGGATCTGAAGAACCAGCTTCTTTCCAAGGCTTAATCCATCAAGCAGGTATCCATCGAACACCTGTGTCTGTTAGGATACAAGCATAGCCTCTTCCAGTCATCTTCACTTCTGCAGGCCCTTTCCATTCCCCTGTCTGTAGATCCTTATATTGCACTTTGACTATTGCCTGTTGACTTACCAGACCCAACTGCAAAGAAGTGTTATGAATAACAATGGGAGGGTCTGTTCTATTACCCATCAACTGCAAAAAATTCAGCACATATAACACTTTTGCAAGTCGGTCATGTGGACTGGCTAACTCTTCTCCCCCTTTCTGCTTTTGCAAAAGTGTTTTCAGAGCTCCATGAGCTCGTTCAATGATAGCTTGACCTGTAGGAGAATGAGCAATACCAGTAACATGAGAGATACCCCAATTCGTACAGAATCTTCAGAAACACTGTGAGATATAACCGGATCCATTATCAGTTTTAAGTTCTGTGGGGACCCCTAGGGCTGCTATGCATGAATACATATGACGAATGACATATCTGGCACCTTCTCCAGCCTGGGCAGAGGCCCACATGGCATGAGAAAAGGTATCAATGCATACATGCACATATTTTAACCTCCCGAACTCAGCAACATGAGTAACATCCATTTGCCAAAGCTGCAATGCTTGTAGCCCCCGAGGATTGACTCCCAAGCCAATGCCCAGCCCGTTCTTGTGACAGGCTGAGCAGGCCTGTACAATTCCTCGTGCATCCGTTGAAGTGAGCCCAAACTGCCTGGCTAACACATCTGCAGACTGATGGAAAAAGTCATGAGACAGAACTGCTTGCTGAAACTTATTTACTGCGGGACCAGTCCATGCAGGTGCCACTAATTTGTCTGCTCTGTTATTCCCAATTGCTAAACCACCGTCTAGCTTCTGATGGCTTCTTATGTGAGTGACAAAATAGGGCTGTGTTCGCTGATCTAGCAAATGCAGCAACTGTGCCATGAGTGCTGCTAAGATCTTATTTTTCAGGGTTTTGATCATTGCTCGCTCGATTCGTTGCACTGTACCCACTACATAAAGTGAATCTGAAACCACATTAACAGGTTCTTCCTTCCAGAAGTTTAAGGCCCACACCACACCCCTCAATTCAAGGGTTTGTAATGTGTCTCCTGAAACACCTGGAAGCATTTTATGTTTCCATTCTGCTCCCTCCTGCCAGGTAATTGCTGCATGCCGAGATTTTCTGCCAGCATCTGTAAAAACAGTTATCCCATCAACTGAGTCATCTGAACGCAACACAAGCTGCTCAATTGTCTGATGTTGCAGCAGAGGCAACAATTTGTCTGATGGATAATGATTTGTGACCAGACCTTCAAAGTCTGCCATGGCTATCTGGAATGGTTCTGATTTCTCAAGCAACCACTCCAAATAGTTCTGGGCGACTGGTACAAATATTACAGATGGATCTCTGCCAATTAAATCACAAACTCTCTGTCACCCTTTTATGACAAGTTGTGCAAACAATTCAGGTCGTGTCATGATTGTCTTTTTGGGCTGATATGATAGGAATACCCATTCTCAAATTCTTATACTGGTTGCGATTTGACAGATGATGCCCAATGGATGCTTTCTGCTCTCTCCAGAATTAACAAGTAGGTACTGCGCTGGCTGGTCTTCTATTATTCTACAGGCATAACGTGCAGCTATTTTTCCAGAGATATTAACTATAGCTGCTTTTTGGTCTTCTGACAATTCTCTTGGAAGTCCTGCCTGAGCAACTGATCCTAGCAAAGGCATCAAAGGAGCTAGATCATCATTGGTTATTCCACACACAGGTCTGACCCACTGTATGTCACCCATCAGCTTCTGCACATCAGTTAAGGTTTTTATGGCAGTGTTAATGACTAATTTCTGTGGTCTCACTATACCATTTGTGATGGTCCAACCCAGGTATTGCCATGGCTTCTGCTTCTGAATCTTTTCAGGGGGAATTTTGAGGCCTCGACAACCCAATTCTTGTTCTAACTGCTGTAACAGCATAGGCACATTCAGACTTTTTCCTGCTATCAGAATATCATCCATGTAATGATATACTAATAAATCAGGATGTTGGGTTCGAAATGACTGCGAGGCCCATGCAACATAAATTTGACACATAGTGGGTGAATTTTTCATCCCCTGGGGAAGAGTTACCCAATGAAAATGCTGTGCTGGTTCTGCTTTGTTAATTGAAGGCACTGTGAAGGCAAACCTGACAGCATCATCTGGATGCAAAAGGATTGTGAAAAAACAGTGCTTTAAATCTATCACCAGTATGACCCAATCATGGGGGATCATCATAGGAGAAGGTAGACCAGGTTGTAAAGGTCCCATATCTTCCATGACCGCGTTGACAGCTCGCAGATCATGTAATAATCTCCATTTTCCTGATTTCTTTGGAATAGCAAATATGGGAGTGTTCCATGGACTCGTAGATGGAACAATATGTCCTGCATCCAATTGCTCCTGAACTAATTGCTGTACTATTTGCAGCCTCTCCTCTTTCAGCGGTCACTGATCTACCCATACTGGTTTTTCTGTTTTCCACTGCAGTTTTAAGGTTGGCTGCCTATCAATGGCCGCTCCTGAAAAGGAGAAGTAACCAGACGTGCTCCCATTTGCCCCAACAGATCTCGACCTATCAGGCCTACGGGTAAAGATAACACATAAGGATGTGTTCCCACTATTGCTCCATCAGAAAACTGAAAAGTTATCACATCTTTGCTGATCCATGTCTGCTGTACACCACCTACTCCTTTAACTCCTGTGGGTGCCATTTCCACAGGCCATGCTTGAGGCCATTTATGCTTGGGAGTAATTGAAATGTCAGCCCCGGTGTCAAGAAGCATAGTCATAGTGCTGGATTGTCCATTAGGATGCCATATAATTACATTCTCCTCGGGTTTTCCCTGCTTTATGTCTACTGCTAACATCACTTCAGGGGAACCTGTTGAACCAAAACTTCCATCTCCCCGTGTCAACGGTTCTGCGTTGGGCACTTCTGCTTTAAAAGGCACCAACTGAGCTATTTTACTGTTAGCAGGAATAAAAACTGGTGGTGTTAGGGTATATACCATTATTTTGATTACACCTGTAGCATCTGCATCTATGACTCCTGGCACCACAAAAATTCCCTGACGAGACAAAGATGAACGTCCTAACAAAAGAGCACTTAACCCTCTACCTAAAGGTCCTTGCAATGTAGAATCAATCAAGTGCACATTTTGAGTCTCAAGCATAGCATCTACTGCTGTTGCCAGGTCCACGCCGGCGCTTCCTGCAGTGGCTGCATGGCAGCGTTCCAAGCATCCTGATTTGCTGTCATGGCGCGAGAGTGCATCGCACTCCGTTTGGGGTTTCCCTGCCTTCTGCACTCATTTGTGTTATGGTTATTCATTTGACAGTTGTCACACCATTTTAACCCTTTTGCTGGTACAGAAGGTCCTGCTGTTATTGCAGGGCGAGCAGTTCCTGGCAAAGGCAATGCTCGACACTGAGCTTTGAAATGTCCCTTCTGACCACAGGCAAGACATATCTGTTCTCTCCTTCTCCTAACATTCCTTCCTCTGTTAGATATAAAAGGTTTTACTACTGTACCTACTGCAGTAACTAGATAGGCTGCGTCCTCTTGTTTGATCATCCTTGCTGCAGCCTCCAGGAGTTGAGCTGTGCCAGCACCCCTGGGCAGTGTACTTAAAACTTGCTTGGTTTTATCATTTGCGTTGTCATAGGCTAACATATCCATAAATCTTGCTTTCATATCATTATCCATGTCTGGATCTGTACTTACTGACTGATGCAAACGATCTATAAACTAATTGAATGGCTCATTGGGTTCCTGTTTGATTATAGTACATGGGGGCCGTGACCTTGCATCCCTCACTGCAAGCAACGACTTATAAGCCAAGTCCTGTCTAGTCTGTAGCACCTCATCTGGAAACTGTGCTTGTGTTTCTGCTTTGTTGTACTGACCAATACCCATGAGTGCATCAGTAGTAACGCCATAGAGAGGGTGTCCTTGCTGCCTAGGCTGTGCTGTGATTGCTGCACAGCTAGCATCCCATTTGTTAAAAAATTGTAACTGCTGAGAAGGAGAAAGCAACGTGGTTGTTATCATACGTGTATCGAATGGTGTTAACAAATTTGCAGCAAAAAGGTGTTGCATTATTGATTGTGTATAACTGCTCTTTAAACCATACTGGGAAACAGCTGCTTTAGCCTCTTTTATGATCTTCCAATCTAAAGCTTCCCAGGAATTATTCCCTGCACCATCTACAAATACAGGGAAAGCACTAGCTTCTAAGAGCCCAAAATCCCCTTCAGAAGCAGCATCCTGTATGATGTTTTTCCCATTCCGTGTTGGATTAGCACTCACCCCCTCCCTCCCCCTCCCTCCACCCGGCAAGGCTGGAAACCCTATACCAGAAGTTTCCACCCCGGGCATCCCGGGAAAGAGGTTTGGAGGAGACGATGTCGGTACTGTAGATGAAGCTGGAATGTTGGAGAAGTCTGGATTTTGCGGGACGAACTGTCTCTCTGCTAATGTAGACTTGAGCTCTTCAAAGCAACGCAGCAAATTGCTCATTTGGTCTTTCGTTGCAAGCATAGCGATTCTCTCGCTTTCATCCTCCGAGCTCTCATCCTCAGAAGACAGACTCGGGGACGGAAGCGGAGGAAATAGCTGTTCTGCGTTGTCATGATTCGGTTTTTCTTCCTTCTTTCGCAGCAATATTGGTGCAAGGGTAGCGGTCCCTCCTCCGGTAGCTCCTGCCTCTGTTGAAATAGCGGCAGCTTTTTTCGAAATAGCTCCGGTTGCTATAGTAGCGATTCTCGTCGGCTTTCTTCCGGGTTCAGGCGCGACGGCTCCTGATGACGTAAATTCAAGCGACGTGGTGGTTCTGGGCGGGTGCGGTAGCGATACAGCGCCCCCTGGTGACGCGGAGGCTCCTAGCATCGCTGTTCCGGGCGGCGCCTGCGCGGTGACAGTTGCTGGCGTAGCGCCCAGAGCAGGTGCAGTAGGAAGCGGCGCCGCTAACTGCGCAGGCTCAGTAAGAGGTGGCGGTGGCGGCTGCGCAGGCACAACAGAGGGCGTTGCCGATGGCGCGGCGCCAGCTTTGTTCTCCGCGGTTTCTGCTTTTTCTGCCAGCGCTGGCGCGCTGTTGAACCGAGACAAGCCCGCGGCTTTTAAAACTTTTATCGTTCGCGCCTTTGCAGGCGCAGGAGCCGAGACCTCCCCGAAAACAAACCGTTCTACACACGTTCGCTCCGCGATCTCGCCGTCTCCCATACAAACTGCCTTTGCAACCAAGGATGCTCGGAGCGTAGCGCTATATTGTTGCAGCGCTTCTACTGCCAGACGCCAAATCATAGGATATTTTTTAGCGTCTTTTGATCCCTTAGAGAGCTCTTCCCATAACTGTTCCTTTATAGTATCCCAAGTGGACACTTCAAAGGCGGCTTGAGCGGTAGGAAATAGTCTCTTTGCTCTAGCCCATTCCAGTAACCCTTTAAGGTTTTTTTCGTCATAATTAGAATCTTTCTCATGGAGAATTAAGTGGAGGAGCTTTTCCACTGCCTGCTCCTCTTTGGATAGTGTGGGCCCCATTCTCCCCCCTTCAGCCACTCACCTGATCAGGGTGAGAATTCCGCTTGTATTGCGGTACTGCGCGCAGCTTTAAATTCTTGACGCCGAGGGCAATGTCTCGTCTATCGGCTGCTTCTCTCAGCTCCTTCTGTTCGCCTTACGTCCCTGCAGAACTCGACGAAGAAGGAGTCCCTGTTTTTTCCAGACACCAGACATAGGGAGAGGAATTTAACCATCCTCTGCTAACATTTGTGGGTGGAGAGGTTTAGGAACACATGCAAACGATCAATGTGATCAGGCAAAATGTCCGCTTTATTAGAAGAAAAGACATCTTTTATACTGCTTATGACACTCAGACATGTGATTCTTTTCCACACTAGATTGGATACATAAGGAAAACATACCTTGTTGTACAGTGCTAATTGGATGTCAACAGGTGGTCATAGGAGATGAGAAAACCTGTTCACCTGCCAAAATCTCCTTGACCTTGGCACCAGGCCTTCTTTGTTCTAACTGTAAAAGTAGATGCCATATTAGCTACGCAGTACCTTTTACTGTCTGCACCCAGCCATGCCAAGGCAACTCTGACAGAAATGCAATAGAAATTGTTCACACAATTTGTATCCTCCCAACAGATTACAGAATCATAGAATCAACCGGGATGGAAAAGACCTCTGAGATCAAGTCCAACCTATAACCTAACAGCACCTTGTCAACTAGTCCATGGCTCTAAGTGCCACATCCGGTCTTTTCTTAAAAACCTCCAGGGACAGTGACTCCACCACCTCCCTGAGCAGCCCATTCCAATGCCCAATCACTCTCTCTGTGAAGAATTTCTTCCTAATGTCCAACCTAAACCTCCCCTGGCACAGCTTAAGACCATGCCCTCTTGTCCTATTGTTAGTTGTCTGGGAGAAGAGGCTGACCCCCACCTGGCTACAACCTCCTTTCAGGTAGTTGTAGACAGTGATAAGGTCTCCCCTCAGCCTCCTCTTCTCCAGGCTGAACAACCCCAGCTCCCTCAGCCTCTCCTCATAGGACTTGTGCTCCAGACCCTTCACCAGCCTCATTGTCCTTCTCTGGACACGCTCCAGCACCTCAACATTCTTCCTAAATTGAGGACCCCAGAACTGGACACAGTACTCGAGGTGGTGCCTCACCAGTGCTGAGTACAGGGGGACAATCACTTCCCTGGTCCTGCTGGCCACACTATTCGTGATACAGGCCAGGATGCCATTGGCCTTCTTGCCCACCTGGGCACACGCTGGCTCATGTTCAGCCTGCTGTCAAGCAGTACCCCCAGGTCCCTTTCTGCCTGGCCACTCTCCAGCCCCTCTGTCTCCAACCTATAGTGCTGCATGGGGTTGTTGTGGTCAAAGTGTAGGTAGGACCTGGCCCTTGGCCTTGTTGACTCTCATACAATTGTCCTTGGCCCATTGATTCAACCTGTCCAGATCCCTCTGCAGAGCCTTCCTACCCTCCAGCAGATTGACACTCCCACCACTTGGTGTCGTCTGTGATTTTACTGAAAGTGCACTCGATCCCCTTGTCCAGATAATCAGTAAAGATATTAAACAGGACTGGGCCCAACACTGAGCCCTGGGGAACCCCACTAGTGACCAGACACCAACTGGGTGCAGCACCATTCCCCACCACTCTCTGGGCCTAACCATCCAGCCAGTTCTTAACCCAGCAAAGAGTGCACCCATCCAAGCCATGGGCTGCAGCTTTTCCAGGAGTATGCTGTGGGAGACACTGTCAAAGGCTTTGCTGAAGTCCATGAAGACACATCCACAGCCTTCCCCTCATCCACCAGGTAGGTCACCTGGTCATAAAAGGTTGGTCAGGTTGGTCAGACAGGACCTGCCCCTCCTAAATCCGTGCTGGCTGGGTCTGATCCCCTGGCCATCCTGTAGGTGCTGTGTGATCACACTCAAGATGATCTGCTCCATAACCTTGCCGGGCACCGAGGTCAGGATGACAGGCCTGTAGTTCTCCGGATCTTCCTTCTTCCAGCCCTTCTTGTGTATGGGTGTCACACTGGCCAACCTCTAGTCATCTGGGACCTCCCCAGTTAGCCAGGACTGATGATAAATGATGGAGAGAGGCTTGGTGAGCTCTTCTGCCAGCTCCCTCAACACCCTAGGATGGATCCCATCCAGTTCCATAGACTTGGGAACATCTAAGTGGCTCAGCAGGTCACCAACTGCTTCCTCCTGGATTACAGGGGGTCTATTCTGCTCCCCATCTACTGGCTCAGGAGGCCAGTTGTCCTAAGGACGACCTGTCTTATTGCTGAAAACTGAGGCAAAGAAGGTGTTAAGTGCCTCAGCTTTTTCCTCATCTTTGGTAACTATATTCCCCCCCGCATCCAATAAAGAATGGAGGTTTTCTTTGCCCCTCCTTTTGCTATTGATGCATTTATAAAAACACTTTTTTATTATCCTTTACAGAAGTGGCCAGATAAAGTTCTGAGCTTTTGCCTCTCTAATTTGCTTTCTGCATGACCTAATGAGATCCTTAAACACTTCCTGAGTTGCCTGTCCCTTTTTCCAAAGTTGATGTACCCTCTTTTTTTCCCCTAAGTTCCTGCAAAAGCTCCCTGCCCAGCCAGGCCTATCATCCTCCCCACCGGCTCACCTTTTGGCACATAGGGACAGCCTGCTCCTGCACCTTCAAGATTTCTTTCTTGAAGTATGTCCAGCCTTCCTGGACCCCTTTGTTTTTAAGGGCTGTTTCTCAAGGTACTCTCTGAACCAGCCTCCTGAATAGGCCAAAGTCTGCCCTCCAGAAGTCCAGGGTAGAGGTTTTATTGATGCCCCTCCTTGTTTCACCGAGTATTGAAAAATCTATCATTTCATGGTCACTGTACCCCAGACAGCCTCCGACCACCACATCTCCCACCAGCCCTTCTCTGTTTGTAAACAGCAGGTCTAGTGGGGCCCCACCCCTGGTAGGCTTGCTCACCAGCTGCAACAAGAAGCTATCCTCCATACACTCCAAGAACCTCCTGGACTGCCTCTTCTCCACTGTGTTGAGTTCCCAGTCTGGCTGGCTCTCCTCCCATTGTGGGGTGCCATTTCCGACGTTTTAGGGTGGATAGGGAGCGGGGAACTCCAGCACCAGGGGTTTCTTCAGGTCCTGGATGCTGGAGGGGAGAGCTGCTCCCCCCTCCCCCCACCACAAGGTCCCATGGCAGCCACAGAGACAGCACAGCGGGCGTGGAGAGGAGGCAAGAGAGCGTTTATTGTTGGGGGTGTTACATTTATAGGTCTTGGAGGATTCACAGATTAACCAATTACAGGTCTCAAGGGGTTTACAGGAAAACCAATCAGGTAAAGAGTTAATAGCCAATAGGAAGGGGTTAACAAAGGCCAATGAGAAGACTTCTTGATATCTTCTCAGGACATTCCTGAGACAGAGATAACAGTTGCCGTGGGGGGTCTTGGGAAGAAGAAAGCATGAGTTAGCAAAGAGACTACAAAAAGCCATTTTGAAACATGTTTAAACAACAGTTTCTCATATAATGCAGATTTACTACTACATCCCAGTAGACATCCGGCAGCTTAAAGTCTCCCATAAGAACAAGGGCTGGCAATCTTGAAACATCCACCAGCTGCTTATAGAATAATTCATCCACTTCTTCATCCTAGTTGGGTGGTCTATTGCAGCCTCCCATCAAGATGTCAGCCTTGTTGGCCTTCCACCTGATTCTTACCCATAGGCACTCAACCATATTGTCACTAACCTCAAGTTCTATAGAGTCAAGAGACTCCCTAAGCTACAGAGCCACCCCTCCATTTCTCCTACCTTGCCTGTCTCTTCTGAAGAGCATGTAGCCATCCACTGCAGCACTCCAGTCATGCCAGTCATCCCACTACGTTTCCGTGATGGCAACTACGTCAGAGTTTTCCTGCTGCACAATGGCTTCCAGCTCCTCTTGTTTGTTACCCACACTGCATGCATTGGTGTAGATGCACTTCAGCTGGGCTGCTGATTTCACCCCTAACTCTGGCTTACCACCCTTAGGCTCATCTCTGGAGAGCCTGGTTTCATCCCCTTCCCCCTTCAAACCTAGTTTAAAGCCCTCTTGATCAGCCCTGCCAACTCAAAGGTTAGAGTTCTTTTGCCCTTGTTAGATAGATGAAGCCCATCTGACTCAAGCACGCCTGGTGCCCTAAAAATTGCCCCATGATCAAAAAAAACAAAATTGCAGTGATGGCACCAGTCCTTAAGCAACTTATTGATAACATGGGTTTTCCTGTTCCTTTCATCATTCATCCCTGCTACTGCAGGAACTGAGCAGAACACCACTGTCCTGGTTAGAACGGCTGGGACCAATTCATCCCTGGATGGGTGTAACCCAAAACTGTGTATTCTATAGCCTCCATGCCATTTCCCAAAAACTGCTGTCAGTAGAGGCCTGCAAGGTGGGAAGATGTTCCTGTACCCTTTTATGGAATTCCCCGCTCTGATATCCTTATATGGAATTCCCTGCTCCAATACCCTTTTATGGAAGAGGGACTGAGCATCCGCATGCCCTTTTATGGAATTCCCTACTCTGAGGGAGGGACTGAGCACTCCCGCCTGAACTGGAGAGTATATAACTGGGAGTTTCAGAGCCTTGGGGCTCTCTCTCTCTCTCTCGTGGGACCCAGAGGAAGACAGCAGACCACCGCTGCTCCCAACCAGGCTGAGACCACCACCCTCGACTGGACTGCAATCACCACTTCTGACCAGACTGCAGCAGCTCTCCCACCAGCAGGTTTATCACCTCTCCTTTGCTTTGGACTCGGGGGGGTGGGCCAAGGTACACCACTTTTGTTCATACCCCAGGGTGCTGGGTTTGTACATTTGGGTTTTGTGGATTAAAACCAATTGTCTGTCTGTATAATTGTACTTATTGCATTATTTTAATAAATTGTTATTCTGACTTATAAATCTCTCTTTTGAATTGAGTTCATTTTGCCTTGCTGGTTAACTTTTAAACCAGCACAACCACCTGCACTCCTGTCCCATCAACCAATCAACCCAGAGACTTGAAGTCCTTTTTAATTACCCTGGTACCCTTCTTATCAACCTCATCACTGCCAACCTGGATAAACAGCAGTGGGTAATAATCAAAGGGCTGAATTAGCTCGGGGAGTCTCCTGGTAATATCTCTTACCCGGGCCCCAGGGAGGCAGCAGACCTCCCTATGGGATGGGTCCGGCTGGCATACAGGGCCCTCAGTTCCCCTCAGAAGGGAGTCACCTACTACAACTACCCTTCTTTTTTTTCTTAATAGCTGCGGTTGTGATCCGTCTGGTAGATGGAGTGCAACTGGGAGACTCCTCAGACAGATTTTTTTCTCTAGTGTCCTCTGCCTAACCCTGTAGATCCAGGGCCTCATACATATTCTGTAAGTGCACCTGGAAGGTGATGGGGGTCGGGAGGGGATTCTTTTACCTCTCTGAGCAGGGACCCATTTCCATTACCTCCCATCTACTACATCTCCTCCTTCTGCCTGATGGCAAGAGGGGCAGGGCTTCTCTGACTCCTGCTGAGCTTCTCTCAGGGTTGGAAGAGTGTAATTCCGCCAGTCTATTTCCCTTTCACTCTCCCTAATACTCCTTAGCCTTTCCACTTCTTCCTTAAGCTTTGCCAGTATACAGAGCAGATCATTCACCTGTTAACACCGCACACAGGTGTCTTTTGCACTGTCCTACGGTACTAACGCCAGGCTCAGACACTCCCTGCAGCCAGTGATCTGGACAGCTGTGTGCTTCTGTGTCACCACATTCCTGCTGGCAGCAGCAGCAATGGCTTTTGACCGTCTGTAAACAATTGCTGGATCTAGTCAAGTTGGAGGAGAAAAAAAACAAAAAAACCCACCACATCCACACCTAACACACAACTCACCACCAGGAGCCAGGAGGGTGGCTGCGCCCTTCCTGCTCACCCTGCCTGCTCGGAACTGCTGTGCCACGCCCTCACTGACATGCCACACCCCTGTTCCCCACCGTCTGGGTCACTCATGCTCCCTAGAGCCATTTAAGTCTTCCGCAAATGGTCCTGGCAACACCCCTTGCTCACCTGACTGGATCTGCTGCTCCAGCTGGATCCCTACAAATCTATGGGGCCTGATGGGATTCATCCCAGAATTCTCAAAGAGCTACTGATGTCATTGCAAAACCTCTCTCGATGATTTTTGAGCAGTCTTGGGAATCCAGAGCAGTCCCAGCTGATTGGAAGCTGGTGAATGTTGTCCTGATTTTCAAGAAGGGTAAGGAGGACCCTGGAAACTACAGGCCTGTCAGTCTCACTTCAATGCCTGGTAAAGTTATGCAGAAGATTATTCTGGGAAGTATTGAAAAACACCTGAAAGACAACACATTCATCAGTCACAGCCAGCATGGCTTCATGAGAGGAAAGTCCTGCTTATCAAACCTGATTTCCTTTTAAGACAAGGTTCCCCATCTGGTTGATCAAGGGAAGCCAGTTGATGTAATCTTTCTGGATTTCATTAAAGCTTTCGATACTGTCACTCCCAGGATCCTTCTGGACAAACTGTCCAGCTCACAGCTGGATAAACACATTGTGCGGTGGGTGAGCAATTGGCTCACGGGTCAAGCATAAAGGGTAATAGTGAATGGGGTAACATCAGACTGGCGACCTGTCACTAGTGGGGTTCCGCAGGGCTCCCTCTTAGGCCCTGTGCTTTTTAACATCTTCATTAATGACTTGGACACAGGACTGGAAGGGATACTAAGCAAGTTTACAGATGACACAAAACTGGGAGGAGCTGTTGACTCCCTTGAAGGCAGGGAGGCCCTGCAGAGAGACCTCGAAAATTAGAGGGCTGGGCAATCACCAACCATATGAAGTTCAGCAAGGGGAAGTGTCAGATTCTGCACCTGGGATGGGGCAACCCCAGATGTATGGACAGACTGGGGAATGAAAGGCTGGAGAGCACTGCTGTGGAAAGGGACCTGGGGGTCCTGGTCAATGGCAAGTCGGATATAAGTTAGCAGTGCCCTGGCAGCCAGAAGGGCCAACCGTGTCCTGGGGGGCATCAGGCACAGCATTGCCAGCTGGTCAAGGGAGGTAATTGTCCCGCTCTGCTCTGCACTGGAGCAGCCTCACCTGGAATATTGTGTGCAGTTTTGGTCACCACAATATAAGAAAGATATTAAGCTATTAGAGAGCATCCAAAGGAGGGCAACAAAGATGGTGAAGCCATATGAGGAGCGGCTGAGGGCACTTTGTCTGTTCAGCCTGGAGAAAAGAAGACTGAGGGGAGACCTCATTCAGTCTACAACTTCCTTGTGATCTCTTCTCTGTGGGGACCAGTGACAGGACCCAAGGGAATGGCCTGAAGTTGTGTCAGGGAAGGTTTAGGTTGGATATTAGAAAGAGGTTTTTTTACCCAGAGGATGTTTGGGCACTGGAACAGGCTCCCCAGGTCAGTGGTCACAGCACCAAGGCTGACAGAGCTCAAGAAGCGTTTGGATAGTACTCTCAGGCTCATTGTGTGACTCTTGTGGATGGTCCTGTGCAGGGCCAGGAGTTGGACTCCATGATCCTTGTGGGTCCCTTTGAACTCAGCAGATTCTGTGATTCTATGATTTATTTTTCAGGCATTTCTATAGAACTTAACATACTGAGCTGATAGCATTTGCAAAGAAAGTACGAAGCCATCAGCCTTTCCTTTTTACCATAAGGAACCACTGCCTTAAAACAGTGGTCCACACCTTATGTGGACTCAACCATTAAGAGGAAAGGGCATAAAAGCCCCTAGTGAAATGCAGTGATGAAAAAGGCTAAAAAATTTAGATGCTACAGGTGGTAGCATAAAAGAGGAATTAATACAACCACAGTGACATTATAACTGAACTAAAACAAATATGAATTCAAGTGGCATGAAACCACTATGAACATTCATTAACAGAAACTGCAACCTTAGAGATAAGAAATGGCCCGCCTAGAGACAGTGATAAAGATGTGATGAAGAACCAGAAGACACCAGACCCTACTATTACTACTGGTCTGAACTGTTGCATGACGGGTGGGAAATTAAGATTTGCAGGGTATAATTGCCCAGGGATTTTTTTGTTCAAGGTCCCTCTCAGAAGCATCCAGCTTAAGCTGTAGGGCTACTAATAAAAAGGACTGCATAGAAGAAGCTCCTTTTGGCTTATTGATTCAGCAGAAACCTAGAGTTGAACCCTGTTATGGTGGTTAGCACATGTAATTTCCATAACAGAGTAAGGGCAGTCAAATATTGCCAGCACTTTGTTACAAGTAATCTGCACGTGCTTGTTGGCTCATTTATGAAACTGGCAAACGTATAGACTTTAAATCTGGGTAAAAACGACAGCGTTTAATCTTATCCTAATGATGAATTCAATTGCATTTTTCTTTTATGTTCAGAAAGCAGCCGTGTCCCTCCCAGGGGCGGAACAGCCGAGGCCACTCCTCCATACAGCCGTCCTACCGGGCGGAATGGGCACTCGCCGGTGCCGGGGCTCCCACCGCAGCTCAGGGCCGAGACTGCACGAAATGACCGTCGGA
Organism: Neopelma chrysocephalum; assembly: GCF_003984885.1. Classification (NCBI taxonomy): domain Eukaryota; kingdom Metazoa; phylum Chordata; class Aves; order Passeriformes; family Pipridae; genus Neopelma; species Neopelma chrysocephalum. The sequence goes on from NW_020924960.1 coordinate 244,052, forward strand.
GCCGCCAGTTCTCGCGGCTGCCCCACCCCGCGTGGGCACTGCCTGCTCCCCTGCGGAGAGAACCAGCGACGCGGCGATATGCCAATCCTGGAGGAAGTAGCCCGCCTGCCCCTCCTCCCCCCAGGCCCGCCCCGGCTGCGGCTTCTCACGGCGGCGTCACCCACCTCCAACGACCGCTCCCTGCCCGCAGCCATACGGTGCTGACACACGCACACATCCCAGACTACAACTCTCAGAATGCTCCGAGCAGTCGAACCGCACCCCACCCCCCCGCACGCTGTCGTGTGAAAGGTTGACCCTACCGTCACTTCCGCACGCGGTGCAGGCCAGGAGTGCGAGTAGCGATTGGCCGGCGCCTGTCCCGCTTTTCAACGTGCTGGGGAGCAGGAAGCGGTAACAGCAGAGAGAGCGCGGCAGGGTGAGGGGCTCCTCACGGTGAGTTACCTCAGCGGAACTGCCTCCAGGGTGCAACCCGGCTGGGAATTGAAAAGGAATGTATTTAATGCGCGCTTTGATGACGTAATAACGACTAATGAGGTGGCAGTGTTGCTGAACGTACGGTTCGGGCCAGCACCGATCGGGTCCCCTTCTCGGGGGTGCCCTCGTGGGATACTCGCACCTGACGGCGGTCGCCTGTGCCCGTGCCCGTGCCCGTGCCCGGCAGGCACTCAGCACTGACTAGGCCTTCCGTCTTCTGCCGCTCCTGGGACTCGGCGGGCACTCATTTGCTTCTCCACCTGGGGCGGGCTCTGCCGCCGCCTTACGATTGGCGAGGTTCGCGCTGATTACCGCCAGCGCCCGCCAGTGGGGCTATGGCTGACCGCGGGGCTGTGAGTGGCTTTGACGGGGTTGAGCCTCGGCCTCGCTTTCGAGAGCTCCGCGGAGACTCGAGCCGGTGGGTTTTGGCGGCAGGTCGCAGTTCTGCCTCGCAGCCGCTATGGACAACTGGAGGCCTCTCGTGCCCCTTGGCAGTGCCATACCCAGCTTGTGCCCTGCCCTGCTCGTTGGGGCGTGAGTGCCTGGGTCGCTTCAGAGATAGTGAGGCCTTGTATGCGATTGAGAGGGAACTGAGGGGCTGGCTCACGTCCTTGCTCTGTGGCTGTTATTTTTGAAGAAAAATAGATAGCAAATTGCAAAAGTAGTTCTCGTGTCTGTGTTATCTTGAAGCAACCACTGCTGTTACCCACCAAACACCCCTCATTCTCCTTTCCTGATGTGGCTACAATGACATGGCGGTGGTTTGGCCAGTGCTCAGTCTGCTGCTCTGTGTTGCCTGCCTTGCCTGCCTGCATTTGTGTATGATCCATGTAGACAAAGAAAACAAATATCTTGTGCCTGAAATAAGAGGAGTTCCTGTTGAAGTTCAGGAGTGTGGAAATAATAAGATGGCTTAATTGAGGTAGATTTATAAGAACAGATCTGCCGATTGCATGCATATTGTGTGAGATGCATCTAGTGTCAGAAATTAATAAGGTAAAGTCAGTAGTCAACTGAGTCTTCTGAAAAATCCAGGTAAATAACTGAATTAATCCAGTTTTCATCACTCATATATGAGCATGTCAACTTGGATCACTTCTGTCTGCCTTTCTTGGCTTCTTGTTTTTTTTCTGAGGACTGTGCATTTCACTTCTTGCTCCAAAGTAGTTATGCTCTCATTGAACATGTGCTGTTCTGTTGGGCTTTCTTCTGCAATATCACAGAGTTTAAAATGAGAAGAGTCAAAGGATGCTGCAACTGTATTTAGATGTGTGATAAATTCACACTTTTTTACTAGTTTTGTGTTAATTCAGGACAATAAATTACCTATTGTAAGTCGGTTTTTTATTTGTGATTTTTAGTGTTCTGAGAGACTGAAACTTTTTAAAATTTCGTAGATTGGGGGGCTTGCTCTGTTATTTTGGAGGGGGCGTAAGATCTCCCTACAAACATGCAATTTGGAAGTAAATTCTGGATAGGTGGAAATTATGAGATTTGAGGTTGAAATTTTGATTAGTTTAACTTTTAAGGAATTACGTTTTTAACTGCAAGTCATATATCCTTGTACAACGTGTCAAAAATGGGCAAGAAAAATTAAGCGGTGAAGTAAAATGGCTGACACCTTTCCACATGAGACTTCATGGAATGATGGATGGAAGAAAGATGCTGATCATGTCTTAGACCTATCATTACAGATGAGGTGAAGGCAGCAGCATTCTCTTCCTTCAACTTCACTTTCTCCTTTGCCCTCACGAGACCCTGATATGTATTTCAGCATCTGCCTGGGAAAGCAGTGATAGCAGATAGAACTAAACTTCCATAAGCAATTGCTTCTGTTCTTCTTTTTTCCATCTCTTGGCAAAATGATTTCTCCATGGGACAGTTTTTCTGAGATGCAAAAAAGAGTGTGTTTTGTGGTAAAAATAGGAATTCCACAGTTTCCTTCACTTGATGTCTGTTAGTCATAAACCAATAACTTTGCTTTTATCATAACCAGGTAATTCTTCTCCAGTATGTTTGTTGGAAGCGAGGTAGGATTTACGCAGCTGCACAGGGGAGTTAGCAAGCATGGTGGCATCAGCTCAGGGCTTTTCAATTCCAATCACGTACAGAAGATCTGCACAAGTTAGGGAGCACCTGCTATCTAGTTTCTTCTAGCACTCTAAAGAAAACTGCTTCTTTGCCACACCAGAATTTTCCATCTCTGTATTCAGTGTTTGGCTTGATACTAGCTGCTCCCCTGACTTTCTTCCTTTTGTCCATACTAAGTAAAACAATAAAGGAATTTGAGACGTACCCTTCACTATAAGAACTCATTCAAGCCAATGACCATCTTCTCTCAGAAACCATATGTTCTTCAAAGTGAGTTAGACTATGAAAACAAAGTTTCTGCATTAATGTGACTTTGAAATGTCTTTGCTTTGTCTGCGGCATTCTCAGTGTGAGAGCCATGTGAATGTGGAAGTTGAAGATGAGTGCTGCTGCACAGATCTGAAGTAATTTTGCCCATAGTTAATTTGTGAAATGCTTTCATTGAAGCACTTGGACTCTCTCCAGAGATTCTTTTGCATCAGCAGCACACCAACATCTGTGTCTCATCCACAGACACAGACTTCTGCTAAACCTTTTCAGGTTTGAGGATCTCTGCAACTCCCACCCCCAGCTATGTTTGTTGTATAAGTAAGGGAGGAAGAGCCATGAGATTACAAGCATACATATCTCTTAAAAGGTTTGCAAAGAATATTTCACCTTGTAGGGGGAGAAGTGTAAGAAGGCTGAGTAAATAAAAAGCTCTTTGCTCTTGGGTGTGACAATACATTAAATCCCTGGCAACTGCTGTGTACCCAAAAACTGAAAAGTGCTGTTTTATTACATCCTTATTTAAAGGAAGTAAATGTCTTGTGTTTACTAGATACAAAATGTGACAAGTATGAAAATTTCCAGAACCATTCTTTCACAAAGAGGATTGGTAGAATTGCAAGAAGTAACTTTATAAAGATTCTGACATCGTGCTGCCGAGATGTAGAATAATTAGCAGTGGAGATGTTACATCCCTGCAGTATTTGCTTTGAGGGAGGTGGGTCCCTGCTGAATCTGTTGAATGAAGAAATGCACTTTACCCACTTTGACTGCTTTTTCATGCGTCTAAATAAGACCATACTTCATTAACCCTGTTTCCTACCTGTCAGCTAAAATCCAGTAAACCTGTTACCAAGACAGTTTGGTGTTTCTATTGGTTTTTTAGTCCCTGAAAAGTGCTAGTTAGTTCATGTTTGTATACTAACCTGACTGTGCATAGTACTTTCTAAGTGGCACAGTATTCTTACTGTCCTACCACATCTTTTGCAGATTAATCCTTTTGCCATGGAAGCTGAAGAAATGATGGAATGTATCCAGGAATTCCCCGAACACTATAAAGTTATTTTGGATAGACTAAATGAACAACGTGAGCAGGACCAGTTTACAGATATCACTCTGATTGTCGATGGTATGTATATGCCTGAGAACCAGTTGGTATCCAGAGAATTCTGAAAACTGTGCTGGGAAGCTGTTGGGTTTGTCACAGGTCAGCTGTCAAACTTGCCTGCTAACAAATTCTTGGCTCTATATTGGTGTGTGAATTGTTTGCAGAGTTTCATTTATTAATCTTGGGCTGAACAGTCTCCAGCAGTGATTAATAACTTTGCTTCTGCTTTTCATATAATCTTAGAATGGTTTGGATTGGAAGGGACCTTAAAGCTCATCTCATTCTACCCTCTGACGTGGGCAGGGACACCTTCCACTAGACCAGGTTGCTCCAAGCCCCATCCAACCTGGCTTTGAACACTTCCAGGGATGGGGCAGCCACAGCTTCTCTGGGCAACCTGTGCCAGTGCCTCACCACCCTCACAGGGAAGAATTTCTTTCTAATATCTAATCTAAATCTCCCCTCTTTGAGTTTAAAACCACTACCCCTTGTCCTATCACTATCTGCCCATGTAAAAAGTCACTCTCTTTTTTTATAGACCCCCTTTAGCCACTGGAAGGTGCTCTAAGGTGTCCCTAGTGCCCTCTCTTCTCCAGGCTAAATAGCCCCAGCTCTCTCTCAGCAGGCGTTCATAGGAGAGGTGCTGCAGCCCTCTGATCATCTCTGTGGCCTCCTCTGGACCTGCTATAACAGATCCACATCTTTCCTATGCTGAGGACTCCAGACCTGGATGCAGTGCTCCAGGTGGGGTTTCATGAGAGCAGACTAGAGGCGGAGAATAGGGAGCCCCTTCCAAACAAGGGGCTAAATATTTTCAGATAGAAACCCACTTTGAAACAGCTGTGCTATATTTAATGTGTTGTCTAAGGATTTCCAAAACATTGTAAAAATACCTTTCCCTAACTTGAACTGATTGTTTGCATGCAGAGAACTTGTACAAATATTGGTTGATTATTTAAAAAAAAAAAAAAAGGAAAAACGTCTTGAAATAAGACTGCCTTCTTGCTTCTCTGGTATCTGCCTACTATTTTAATATATAGTTTAAATAAGGTAGAACAACTCACTTTTTCTATGAATTCTAAAGACATAAGTATTAGTGTAAAAGGAAGATGGAGATATAAATACTTATTATTTCATTAGAAAAGGTGGTGTCTGATAGAACACCTAAGATTGCTTCTTATCCCAAACATGTCTTATAATGAATGAGCACTTCAAGGAAGATAGGCAGTGTCCACTAGGACAGACCTAGCTAAAGGAGTACCACCTGATCCTTAAAAGGATAGCAAGAACTTACTTGAAAGCAAAGGGTCCTACAGAGCCTGGATTAGAAAAAAGTAAGCAAATGAAGAAAACATTACTCTTTAGAATCATTGTAGTTTCACTGACAACGCTTGCACAAAACTTATCCTGAATGTTTGTTCCTGCTCTAGTATTACAAAATCCACATATGGAGCTCAAAACTGTTTTCTTGTGCAGCTGTGTAGTTCTAATCCATGTTGCTTCTTTTACCTCTGTCCCATGGACCCTTCTGAGTGTTCATGCCCACACCAGGGAGAAGGGCAACACAGTGATGAGGAATACACAGTCTAGAAAACAGGAAGAACACAGCAGAACTACTTTGTTCTGCAGGGATCTTTATGCTGGCAGAAGTGATGATTAAATACATCCATATGTAAGAGCAGCAAAAACTAAGGAGAGCTTGGATAAAACCTGAGAGCTGAGCCAAAGACATATGGGAAAAAGTTTCAACAGGAATTTCCCACAACTTAAATATCTGAAAAGAGAAAGACTTGAGTGAGTCCTTCAGCTGATTGAATTGCAGAACTTCAACAAGGTCAGTGATGTCAGCAAGGATCTGCATAAGATGGGACAGGCTATCTGCAGTGGTATCCCATGTTACAAGGAGACATACTAAGTGACTATGTGCTGCTGGAATAGATTTGTAGACTGGGTGATTCTGCAGCTGTTCTCTTCTCTGCATCTGTACTTATTCTGCACTATGAGTAAGGAAGGTGTTATCCTAAACCAAATTTTTTGTCTGTCTTTGTAGGTCACCATTTCAAAGCTCATAAGGCTGTTCTTGCTGCCTGTAGCCAGTTCTTCTACAAATTCTTCCAAGATTTCACTCAGGAGCCCTTGGTGGAAATTGAAGGTAGTCTGATTCATGCAAATAAAAACCTTCAGAGTTGTGTGCCCAAGCTCAAAATGAATGTTGTATTCCTGGTATGGGCTTCAATGCATGCTTGATCATATCAATTAGCTCTTTAAATATCAGCTCTTGAGTTGTTTTGGGGTAGTGTTGTGGTTTAACCCTGGCTGGCAACTAAGCACCATAGAGCCAGGCTTGCTCATTTTCCACTAGTGGAATGGGGGGG
>NW_020924961.1:0-2178 GCF_003984885.1 Neopelma chrysocephalum
CCCTTGTTCTGGGATTGCTGGGGTGGCAGGGATGGGTGATTCCTTCAGGGGCTGAGTTTGGAGCCGGACTTAGCTGCTCATGGAAACAGGGAAAACACCCCGTGGGCATTTCCCACCTCTGTTGAGGGAAGGTTTGGGCCAGGCCAAGCACCTGCCATGGTTGGGAGTAACCAAGAAGCATGGAATAGTTTGGGTTGGAGGGATCTTGAAGCCCATCTTGTTCCACGGGCAAGGACACCTCCCACTAGCCCAGGTTACTCCAGCCTGGCTTTGGACACTTCCAGGGATCCAGGGGCAGCCACAGCTTCTCTGGGAAATCCATTCCAGGGCCTCCCCACCCTCCCAGGGAAGAATTCCTTCCCAATATCCCGTCCAACCCCGCTCTCTTTAGGTTTAAAGCCATTCTCTTTTGCTCCCTAGAGGATCACGGGTCCTGTCTCTGCACACTCGACGTAGAGCTCTGGGGAGGATGCTCCTGTCTGGGCATCACTCTCAGGTGGCACCTTGGCTCCTGCCTTGCTCTGTCTCGCTGCCACCCTGTTTAAGCAGTGTCCATAATTCCCTGTAATCCCTGGAGGCAGCTCCTGCCTCACCTGGAGCCCGGAGGGTCACCGGGGGCGGCCCCAGCACCGGCGGCAGAACCGGCAATCGGCTTAGGGGAGATAAACCCCGGGGACAGGAGGGACACAGGGGGGTGGTGGGCTCGGGGGGCTGGGAAATGTGCCACTGGGGGGCTTGCAATTAGAGGTTGGGGTGGTGTCACCCCGGGGTGGCCCTGGGCAGGTCACCCTGGGGGGTGGATTTTGCCCACTCAGGGCTGGGCTGGGGTCAGGTGGTGGTGGGGGATGTCAGTGCTGGTTTTGGGGTGGGGGGAGCAGTTCTGTGCGTGCCAAAGGGATTGTGGCATTTTTTTACCTCTGTGAGTAAGGCCTGGCCTTGAAGTCTCTGCCCCACCTCGCCCCTGGCACCCAGGGCTTTTCCTGGGAGGTCTCAGAGGAATTTCCACCGGCTCACTGGGATGTTGTGTGGACAGGGAGCATCACCCAAAACAGGGTGTGGGAGCATTGGGGCCACTGGTTCTGCACCTGAGACATCCCCCACCTCCCACTGCACCCTCTGAGCCCACACACAGCACTGGTGTCCTCCAGGAGGGACCCCCAAAATCGTGGGCCTGGGAGGGAACAAGTGGTGCCAAGTGCCAGACCCAGGAGCCTGGGTCACCCTGCACAGGGCAGGCAGGGGCTAAAGAGTCATGGAATCATGGGGTGGTTTGGGTGGAAAGGGACCTGAAAGCCCATCCAGTGCCACCCCCTCCCATGGGCAGGGACACCTTCCACCAGCCCAGGTTGCTCCAAGCCACCTCCAACCTGGCCTTGGACACTTCCAGGGATTCCAGGGGCACCCATAGCTTCTCTGGGGAACCTGTGCCAGGGCCTCCCCACCCTCACACAGAACAATTCCTTCCCAATATCCCATCTATCCCTGCCCTCTGGCAGTGGGAAGCCATTCCCTGTGTCCTGTCCCTCCATGCCTTGTCCCCAGTCCCTCTCCAGCTCTCCTGGAGCCCCTTTAGGCCCTGCAAGGGGCTCTCAGCTCTCCCTGGAGCCTTCTCTGCTCCAGGTGAACCCCCCCAGCTCTCCCAGCCTGGCTCCAGAGCAGAGGGGCTCCAGCCCTGGAGCATCTCCGGGGCCTCCTCTGGACTCTCTCCAGCAGCTCCACGTCCTTCCTGTGCTGCAGACCAACCCCAAAGTGGGAGCCAGAGCTGGCCTGTATTCCTTGGGGAAGAGTGAGGAAGAGGAAGGTGTAAAGAGTGCCCTGCAAACCCAACTGCTCCTCTCGGGGTGCCCAGCTGGGTGGACACAGGGGTCCTGAGGAGCAGCCTGTAAGCAGCACCCAGGACAGTGCTGGTGGGAGCAGGGACTCCCTCTGCTCCAGCTGATGGATATTTATGTGAACTTCCCTTGTCCTCTCTCAAAAAACACCCCAAGCCCCCCATTGTCCCCAGCTGGGGGGCCATGGCAGATCCCCCTGGAGCCAGTGCAGATGGGGAGGTGCCACCAGCTCCTTGTCCCTGTGCTGGCCATGCTCTGCCAAGTCCCCACAAGTCACTCCTGGGGTGTTTTTACATCCGTGGCTCCCGTGTCTCACATCTCCCTCCACAGTTTTCCTCTTTTTTTT
>NW_020924962.1:0-1231 GCF_003984885.1 Neopelma chrysocephalum
GGCAGGGCAATCCAGCCACAGGCCACTTACATCTGTCAGGAAGAGGCACGGTTCATCCATGGCCAGCCAGAAAATCACACCTGATAGGAACCTGCGCCCTCTGGAAAGGTTCCACTCAAATGGTTCAGCCCATGGACGAGTCTCTCCAGGTATTAGTTCATAATTCTCTGCATCTTTCTGCTCCAGGGCTTCAAGGATGATGTGTGTCCTCTCGGAGCGCGTGAGGTATCTTTCAAAGGGCTGCGGCAGGAAGGAGGAGAGCAAAGATGTCACCCCAAGTCCCCTGCTGGTGCTGCTTAGCTGGGCAGCGAGAGCAGCCCTGGCCACAGGTGCCCAGCAGTGCCGGCAGCAGCGCCCACAGTCACTGCACGGGGGAGGACGAGAGCAGAGGGTCCTTAGGCTGAGGCAGGAGGGCTGGGCTCATGCTCACGGGGTGCTGGCCCTGCACAGGACCAGGGCTCACTGCTGGGCAGGAGAGCTGCAGCTGCTGCTGGGACACCAGCAGAGTGCCGCCCTCAGATAGTCCCTGCTTGGGGACAGCAGGAACCCTCTCCTCAGGGACACTGAGGCCCTGTCAGCCCCACTGATTCAGGGTGCCTTTGCTCACAGGAGTGCCCTGCCCATGGCACGGACAAGAGTCTCAGCAACAGGGGAGCTCATTACCTTGATACGGCACTTTTCTCTGAAAGCTTCGCGGAGGCAGGTGATTTCACCTTCCTCATGGCGCGCGTATCGTTTGCCCCTTAGCCTGGTCCTGCCTAAAGAGTGGGGCAGACATGCAAGTCAGGGAGAGCAGCTTTGCCACCAGGCTTTCCAAAGCAGCCCGAGATCTGCTTGTGAGATGGCAGGCCAGAAGGAGATTGTGGAGGGAGGGAGTCAGAGTGGGCTCTACAAACAGGCAGGGTTGAAGATGGTGAAAGGAGTGGGGAAGGAGAGCAGCAGAGAACAGGTGCAAGACTTGAGGAGAGCACTCCACTTGTACAGCAAAAGAGAGCTGGGATGCTACGGGGAGCAGCCGGAGAGGCAAAGATGGTTAAGCAGAGAAGCAGAGCTGGGAGGTGATGTCTGTGTGCAGAGGGATGAAGGCCACCACAATGCCCCTTAGCTTTTTGCTTACAGATGAATTCTCTGAGGTGATCAACAATCGCCCGATGTTCTGGGAATGGCTGAAGGAGGACAAATCCCAGCAGCTGTCCAAGGAATGGGATCTCGATGACAGTGGAGTCCTTTT
>NW_020924963.1:0-8456 GCF_003984885.1 Neopelma chrysocephalum
TCGGCGCGGGCCGCGGGGCGGAGGCGGCGGGGCGGGCCGGACCGGGCGGGCGGGGCGGGCGCACCTTGAGCTTCACCTCCGGGTCCACCTTGAGCAGCGAGGCCATGGCGGGTCCGGTCTCGGGGCCGCTCCGCTCCCCCTGGCCCACACCGGAAGTGACCTCACGCCGCGCGCCCGCCAATGCCGCGCGCGCCCGCCGCCCGCGTGACCCCCGCCCTGCGCGCGCACGCGCCGCCGGGTCCTGGCCGCTCACACCCGGCCCCGCCGCCACCACCACCAGCACCAGCAGCGCCGGGGAGGGGCTACGGAAAATGGCGCGGGCGGCCCCGCGCGCACACACACCCCTGCCAGGACCGCGCCCCGCGCGCGTCACGTCCGGCGCGCGGCGATGGCGGGGCGCGCGCGGGCGGCGCGATGGAGGCAGCGCGGGCGGGCGGCGGCACCGCGCACGTCAGCTTCGTGTGCCAGCGCTGCCTCCAGCCGCTCAAGCTCGACACCTCCTTCAAGGTCCTCGACCGTCTCACCATCCAGGAGCTCACCGGTACCGCCGGCGCGGCGCGGCGGGGCGGGGCGGGGGACTGGGGCCGGGGTGAGGCCCAGGCGCGGGCCCGGCTGACGCCTCCTCTCCCGCAGCCCCGCTGGTGACCGCCGCCCCTGCCCGGCCCGGGGACGCGCACGAAGAGGAGAGCGCCCTGACGGAGGTACGGCGGGGTCGGGCACGGCGGGGGGCGGCGGCGGCTCCGCCGGGCCCTCCGGTGACGGTACCCCCTTGCCCCCAGGAAGCCTTCACGGAGAATCGGCAGGATGGCGTGTCCAGGAGGTTCATCCCACCAGCCAGGTACGGCCGCTGTCACTGCGCTCCCGCCGGGCCCGGCCCAGCTTGGAGCCCTCCTGCTCCTTCCAGCCAGCCCGAGCCGATGCTACGGGAAAAGGTCCCCCCCGGACCTTAGAGCCTCCCCCGCGGGAGCCCCGTGGTCCTCGGGCTGCTCGGCGGTTCGGGCACACAGAACTACTCAGCACTCGGGGGGCTGCTCCTCAGCTGTGGGTCAGACCCGGCAGAGCCCCCAAAACACAGGTTGCCCCCTGTGCTCCCCCATCCTGGCCCAGCCCCAAGTCCAGGTCTGGCACTGGAGCTGCTTCCCCGTGCCCCTCAGCACTCATCTCAGTAATGTTCTTTCCAAGAATGATGTCAACAGAAAGTGCCAACAGTTTCACCCTGATCGGGGAGGCGTCAGATGGCGGCACCATGGAAAACCTCAGCCGGAGACTGAAGGCAAGTGGGACTTGAGCTGGTAAACTCGGGTACTTGTGAATGCAGCACCAGTTTTGCTTGATGCCCTGCAAAACTAAACTGCAAAGTTCTGTGAAGTACTGGCCTTCCAGGGGCTTGGTTGGTGAGTAGTTCAGTAAAGCTGGATTGTATCAATTGATATTTGACCCCCAAGGAAGACTTTGCCAACTGGAGCCGCTGAAAGCCAGCAGGCAGCTGCCCATGGCTCCACTTGCACTAAGGTGAGCTCTTTCTGCAGGTCACCGGCGACCTCTTTGACATCATGTCTGGGCAGACAGACGTGGATCACCCCCTGTGTGAGGAATGCACAGACACCCTGCTGGACCAGCTGGACACACAGCTCAACATCACGGAGAACGAGTGCCAGAACTACAAGTGAGTGATCCAGGGGTGACCCGAGACCAAGTTGTTGTAGCTTGAAGCAGGATCAGCACGGAGAGGTCGGGGTTGGCAAGAGGTGCAAGGGGCTGCCACGGAAGCGAGGACTGGCAGTGGAGCACTTCCCAGGATCCCTGTTTTGGTAATCCTGTCTGCTCTCCTTTAGGAGATGTCTGGAGATACTGGAACAGATGAACGAGGACGATAAAGAGAAGCTACAGACAGAACTGAAAGAACTGGCGCTGGAGGAGGAGCAGCTGATTCAGGAGCTGGAGGATGTGGAGAAGAACCGCAAGATTGTAGCTGAGGACTTCGAGAGAGTCAGGGCAGAGGCCGAGCGGCTGGAGCAGGAAGAGGCTCAGTGAGTGAACTGTACCTACAGCCTGTGGTGGGGGTTGGAGGCAACAAAGAAATGAGGTTGTAATGTGAGATACCTGTAAATGTGCCCAATGGCTTGTTCTCTGCAGAAGGGAAGGTCGCCAGACCAAACTGACCCACAGAGACATCCCTCTGATGCAAAAGGTGGCACTTAGCACTTCTTGTCTTGCTTTTGCTCAAAGGTATCAGAAGGAATACTGTGAGTTCAAGAGGCAGCAGCTGGAGCTGGATGATGAGCTGAAAAGCGTGGACAACCAAATGCGCTATGCCCAGATGCAGCTGGATAAATTAAAGAAAACCAATGTTTTCAATGCGACCTTTCATATCTGGTAACGTAGTCACTGGAGTATCGTGTCCATTTTGCTTGGAAGCTGCAGTGTGGGGCTGTTTCAGTCACACTGCATTCAACAGGAAAGGTGCAAGCCAGGTCACAGTTACCCCCCAGCCCCAGCTCCCAGTAGCGGCAGCTGAGCAAGGTGTGCCAGGCTGTGGGACTGGTAAATGGCTCCTTCACCAACCCCAGTAACCCTCTGTGCCAGCCAGCAGTGACACTGGCATCAGAAGTCACAGAGCAAGTGGTTCAGGGGGGCTGGTTGCGTTTTTTTAGTTGTGTTTTTATGAAAAAAAAGAAGACAAGTGGCTGGTATTTACATACACTCGTTGAGCAAAGTCCCAGACCCTCCGTGTGTGTGGCTGGCACTGTGTGTGCCGTGCTGTTGGGACACAGCCCCTGTTTGGTTCTTGTGCCAGGAGCTGTTCCCAGCCCAGCTCACTTATAATTCCTCTTATCACAGGCACAGCGGGCAGTTTGGCACCATAAACAACTTCAGGCTTGGCCGCCTCCCCAGCGTTCCTGTGGAATGGAATGAGATCAACGCTGCCTGGGGCCAGACAGTGCTGCTGCTGCACGCCCTGGCCAACAAAATGGGCTTGAAGTTTCAGAGGTACACACAGTACCACACACAGGTCCCTTACAGCCCAGAGAAAGGCAGGGCAGACTGAGGTGCCTGTAAATCCTGTCTCCTTTCAGATACCGTCTTGTCCCCTATGGCAACCACTCGTATTTGGAGTCCCTCACAGATAAATCCAAGGTGAGAGATCCCGCACGAATCGTGGGACATTGAGTGCCAGAGCTGTGGTCATCCTGGGAATGCAGCAAACAAACTTGGTGTTTATGAATGTGGGGTCCAGGAGAGCTGGCTGCCCCAGCTCCTCTAGCATGGTAACATCTCACTCCACATCCTGTATCAAGCCACTGCTTCTGCCAGCCCGTGGTGTTAAAAGTGACAGAACTGAATACACCATAGCTGGCTGGAGGCAGATGGCATGATTTGGGGTGATTGGCAGGTGGATGGAATGATTTGGGGTTGGTGGAGGTCAGGAATGCATGGCAGGCACCGAGACAAAACCAGTCACACTTACTCTGTGCCACAAAGTGTTTCTGAGTGTCCCGTGACAAATTCAAGGCTCACATGAAGTTAAAGAGCTGCAGTGACTGTAAAACAAGTGCTTGGGGTGCCCAATACAAACCTCTTTTCCAGGAGCTCCCCTTGTACTGCTCTGGAGGTCTGAGGTTCTTCTGGGACAATAAGTTTGACCATGCCATGGTGGCGTTCCTGGACTGTGTGCAGCAGTTTAAAGAGGAAGTGGAAAAAGGTGAAACTCGGTTTTGTTTACCTTACAGGTGAGTGTTGCCACGTAACTGTCAAATTAACCCCTGTGTGCTGTCCCTAGCACTGCTTGGTGTTTCAGTCCTGGCTTTCTGGAGTCATCTGGGATTCTTTATCATGTGCACTTACTAGTTTAATTGAAATTTAAAGCCAGCCCCTCAGGTGAAGACCTGAGGCTTGTTAGATTCCCTTTAAAAACAAAGTATTTTTACAGGATGGTATGAATGTCAGATTGAAAATTTAGTGCTTGATGTCATACTGAGATTAAATGTTTGCAGGAGGAATGCACTAATAAAACCTTGTGTGTGATACAGGATGGACGTGGAGAAAGGAAAGATTGAAGACACAGGTGGCAGTGGTGGCTCTTACTCAATTAAAACACAATTTAACTCTGAGGAGCAATGGACAAAAGCACTAAAATTCATGTTAACTAACCTGAAATGGGGCCTTGCCTGGGTCTCATCCCAATTCTATAACAAGTAACCATGGTCATAATTTGACCTGGCAGCTGTGGGTGTCTGCATTAACGTTGGAGAAAGGCAAGTTGTCTCTTAATATTAACCAGTACAAAATGTTTACAATACCAAAAATCCACAAGACACTTTATTTAAAATGCCATTATTACAAGTAGTTTATAGAAAAGCAATATGCAAAGTTGTATCATTGAGTTGAACAGAATAAATTCAGCTATTAAATGGATGCTAAACTGGTACTTTTGGGGTTTATGGCCAATGTTACAAACACAGGGAATAACATGGAAAAACTCTCACAACTCTGCCTGGTCATTAAAGAGTAACTACAGTTCGAAATAAAGTATTTTCCAAGTCACATCAGCACTTCTTTGTACCACAAGGTTTGATACCACTTAAAACAGTTTGTAATCCCTCCTGCAGCCTATTCCTGCACAGGGCTGCACTGAGGAAACACTAGAACTATTCCTCACTGAGTGCTTTCCTTCAGCTCTGCCTGGCACAGCACAAACCCTGGCACTCACAGGGATATGCTGCCTGGGCACCTGCTGTCATGACAGGATTCTGTCCTTGTCACAATGCTGGTCATTACTGCCTGTGGTAGGGCAAGAGCAAAAGTGCTCCAAGTGCTGGCAGAGGGGAAACAGTCACAGGCAGCTGGAGACAGGGATTTTAGGAAAGCAGCAGGTGGAGACAGCACAGCACCTTTTGTAACGTGGGTGTGAGAGCTGCTCCCAGCAATCCTGGTCATGGCTGAGCACCAGGCACAGCAGCACCTTTCAGACATGACTACTGTGAGAGGTCTCTTCAGTCAAAGGGAACTTTGACCCAACTTAAAAGATGCACCTCTTACAATAAACCTCTGGGTCCCAAAGAGGCGTTTCTAAACACTGCTGTGCTGCTGGGCCTCCCTTCAAAGCGTGACTGTGATGCCTGGCAGGACGAGCTTTGCTAATTCACACACGACTGACAGGCTGTTCCAGAACCCCTGGTGCTCAGGACCAAAGGTAATCCCGAGCTTTGCTGGGAGCCCAGGTAGTGTCACAGGGGAGGAACTGTGGGTTCAGCAGTGTGACAGTTCCAGACGAGGTGGTTCTATTTCAGGGGCAGAATCCTGCCTTTGGGAGCTTTGCTTCCACAGCTCCCATGGTGCTGCCTGGGCACGGTGCTGCCCAGGATGCGCCTCAGCACCGCGTACGAGAACTCCTGGATGCTTTGTGGAGTAATGCCAGTGATACAGTTCAAATGCTCCAAAACCTGAAAACAGAAAAGATAAGGTGCCTAAAGGCTGTGAGTTTACAGCCTAACAAGAGTAACTGCTCCATGGGCACATTTCACAGGGAGTTGTCCCACGGGATTGCTTCTCTACCTGCCAGCAAAACGCTGCATGTGGGGGGTTGTCCTGGCTGTGAAGCACTGAAGGCAAGGACACACACCAGTGCCAGTACATGCTGCACCACACCATGGCCTCCTGAGGCCCGGGAATTTCCTGCTAAAACCCCTGAGATGTTCCCTCCCTCATGCCACTGCCAGCACAGCCCCACCTATCTCCTTGCTGTGCTGAAACAGATAAACCACCCTTGCGTCGCGTTCCTATAGAGCCAACACGTTCAGCAGCACCTGTACCTGCTCCCAGTGCCCAGGGCTCAGGATGAACATGCCTGTGTTGATGATTCCAACAGCCAAGAGCATGAAATCTTCCTTCACTGTCAAAAACTTGGCTCTGCAGAAGGAGAAGTGTGTTCAGGTGTAAAACGCTGCTTCACAGCTCAAAAGCACCTGCTGCTGCAGTTGTCAAGGCCCAGGACACATTGGCTTGTTCAGGCCAACCAAGGCCTGACACTGGGAGATGGAACTGATAGTGCATGGCTAGACTTTCATGACCAAGTAAAAAACTTTCCTTGCCCCTGAAGCAGCTGTGGAGAAACACGCTGCTGTGAACTGCTGTATTAAGAAACAATGCTGAAAGCCCCCACAATTTTTTTTAAAAGATGCCCCAAAAATGGCATAATGGGAATTATGCTACTATTCATTAGCTTTTCTTAGGGTTTTAATTTCAAAGGGGTTTTAATTCATAGTCAGGTAAGACCCTTACACCTGCAGCTTGCTGGGTGTGGAGTTTTCGATGGTGATCTTCAGCAAAGTGTCGTAGATGGTCTCTCTGGACAGGTAGCAGAAGTCCAGCAGCTGCACACACATATGGTGCAAGGGTTTAGCAGGAAGCAAGCACCCATTGTGTCCTGGCAGAGATCACACCATCAGGCCAACATTTTGGGTCAATAAATTGAATTAGTAATGTTAGGTACTGTAAGGGAGGGATGGAAGTTTCTGAGGAAAAGTGCCCTGTCTCTGAATGCCACATGTTCCCTCAGCCTCAGTATAATTTCACTCACTCTCACATTCAGGTTGTCACACCCGGGCCAAGAAAATGGTGAGTGATTGTAGAAAATGTAGCCTTACACCAGGTTTGGGGGGTTTAAACTGGCTGTCCAGCAACATTCATCATGCTCTACAAAGGACAAAGTTCTCCTCCGAAAAGTGAAGCCCTGGACAATGTGAACGTTTCAATGTGCAAAAATTTCTAATATGAGATGTTTTGGTTCAGATCAGCACCAGCTCTATTACCCTTTTAAAAAACTTCCTTCCCATTCTCTTTGATTGATATTCTCACCTAGAACCTCCAGAAGCAATTCCACATAGGCCAACGGAGTGGACACGTTGATGTGGAAGCGCAGAGTGTTTAAAACAGCAAGCTCTGACTCCAGCAACTCCTGTTTAGTGTAAGAGTATTTTAAGGATTGCAGAAATTTTAAAGCTGTGTCACTGGTCACTCTCTGAAGAGGAAAAAAGAGAAGAGACATCTTCCAGGCAATAAGGCCCTTGGTAGGAACAAAGTGCTCCCTCACCTCCCTCCTCCCGCTCAGCGCGAGGCTGCGACTCACCTGCCTGCCCTTTGAGCTGGCATGAGAAACCCAGCTCGGACCTTTCCCACAGTTTTCCTCAACTCCATAAACCATCCCCAGGCAGGTGTGAACCCCTGTGGCCATACAATTTTTGACAACCACAGGCTAAATGTTTCCTGCCCATTTTTCCCCAGCACTGGGAACATTTCCCTGCAAATCGTCACCGGACAAGTGGCAATTTGCCTGCCCTGAAGGGAATGTCATGTCTTTTGCATTTGATCATCACTATTGCCTTTCAGAGAGGAAATCTATTTTTAAGAGAGGTGAACACAGTGCAGATTGAACCCCACTGCTAAAGCAAGGACAGGCCGAGCTGGCTTACGCTATAGTGCAGGGAGAGTTTGCTCGCGAGCTGAATGCACGACACGAGTCGCAGGACAAAGGTGTTGACTATCTGATCCCTCACGGAGCTCCAGCTGCTCCCTTGTCCTTGGGCACCACCTTTAACACTCCCACTGGAGGACTCCCACAGCTGTTCTACCTGCTTGATCATAAACCTGCAAAACTCACAGTTGCTCAGAGCACAGTTCTCTTTGCTGAGGAAGGAAGGCAATTCCACATATATTCAGAGTATATATACAGAGATGGTAATTTGGATTAAATGGATGAAGAGACAGAGCACTCGACACACAGAGAAGTCGTGTGTGGTTTGGGTGGGGGGACAGAGCAGGACAGGGCAGGACAGAGCATGGGCAGCACAGCCAGAGAACAGGAAACAAACCAGGTGTTCTGGGCTCTTGTTACCTTTCAAGTAACTCCACTGCTTGGTACCTCGTCGATTGGTCCAAGCGCCATTTTTCAGACAAAAGGAATATAAATTCTGCAAAGAGCACAGCAGTCACTGGTTCAGTCTCGTGAAGCTCACTGTACAGCTGTGACCCGCCCCAGGGGCTGCTGTAGCCAAGTCAGTCTCACCCACGATCCGCGTGTCCTTGAAGCTCCCGGCGTGCTCCGGCAGCTCACTCAGGTACTGCTCATTCTCTGTGGCCAAGTGCATCAGCGTGTCCTCGATGATTTCAGGAGTGACTCCGCTGAACACGGGGCTTGGGTCATGGCCCCAGGGTTCCACGGGCACCGGGGACCCCATTTAATTTAGCAGGCTGCAGTCGAAGCCATAATGACGACAATGGTTCCACCAGCCCCACAAGTACAGGGCAGGGCAGGGCCCCACCAGCCCCTCCGGGTGCCCAGAGTCACCACTGGGAGGGCACAGCCCCTCGGTGAGGCTGCGCTCGGGCAGGGGCAGGGGCAGGTTCAGGCGATGGGCCCGGTGGGGCAGGGGCAGGCGATGGGCCCGGTGAGGCAG
>NW_020924963.1:8466-21594 GCF_003984885.1 Neopelma chrysocephalum
GATGGGCCCGGTCGCTGCAGGCTCAGCCCGGGCGCTGCTCGAGCCTCAGCGCCCTCCGGGTCTCGTGACCCCGCTCCGCCAATCAGCGAGCGCCGCGGCCGGCACGCGCCGGGCCTCAGCCAACCACTCGACGCCGCGCGCCGCCCGCGCCCTTCGATTGGTCAGCGCCCGCCGACGGATGTAACGTCACTGCGCCGCGCGGAGGCTGCGGGGGAAGATGGCGGCACCGGAGGAACCGGGCTCGGTGGCGGCGTTCGCGAGGCGCATCGACCCGGCCCGGGAGCCGGGGCTCAGCCCCGAGCAACGCCGCCTCATGGCGCAGGTGGAGTACGCCCAGCGCCAGCGCGTCCTGCAGCGCCGGCTCCGCGGCCGCAACACTCTGCTGGCGCTCGGCATCGCCGCGGTGACACTTGGCATCTGTATCCTCGGGGGCTGGGCCGGGGCGGAGTCAGGGGGCGCCGGGGCCACTCCTGCTGTTTTTCCTTAACCCCTCCCGCAGACGGGTACACCTTCTACTCGGTGTCTCAGGAGCGGTTCCTGGACGAGCTGGAGCAGGAGGCGGAGGCGGCGCGGGCGCGGGCCCGGGCTCGGGCCGAGGGCGCGGCGAGCTGAGCGCGGAACGCCCGGCCCGGTCATGCCCGTGACTGAGCTGCCGCCCCCGCGGGGCTGGACGGGCCTCGAGCCCGGGGCAGCCACCCCCGGGGGTTCGGGCCTGCCCCGTGCTCAGCGCGAGCCTGGGGAAGGTCACGGGGGCTCCCCGCGGGCAGCCCCCACCCCGGGGCCTTTGCCGGCACTGTGCCCACGGGAAGGACAGGGGTGCCCAGGTCCCACCACTCCTTACAATAAACCCTCTCACTGGAGACTGTGTCAGTGTCCGTGGAGCAGCTGCTGGGCAGAGCCCAGCTCAGGATCTCACCCCCTCCGGGGCTGCTGGGGTGGGATTTTCTGTTCTGCTCTGTATTGTGGCACAACAAAGCCAGCAGCCACAGGTCCTGCCCAGTAGATACACACACACAGCCTTTGTATTCAATCCATGTTTATGAAAATGTCTTCTGCACACCAGTTCTTAACAAAGTGCTCCTGGATCGTGCAGCTCCTGGTGCTCCAGCTCCATCCTGTGACCGGGCCACGGGGAGTTCGTTCCACCCCGTAGGGCAGGCGGGGGGCTCAGGCCCGTGTGGGAAGGGGGATGGAGATCAGTGTGGTGCAGGGCTGGGGTGAGCAGGGGCTCCGGGGTGGGCTCAGCTCAGTAAAGCCACAAGAGGTGGGGACACCCGGTACATGTCCTCCAGCAAAGGGGCTGGGGACAGCGGGGAGGGCCCCGGGAGCACAGGGTTGGAGGTGGGACAGACTTGCCCCTGGCCAGCTGCACTGCCCCTATGGAGCCCGCGGGGTCCCCACCACAGGTCTGGGTTGCCCAGGGCTGGCACTGCCCTCCAGGGGGTGCAGGGGCTCTGCCCTGGGGCCACAGGCACTTGGATGAGGTAGTTCATGAAGTCACTGCTGGCCAGCCGGCTACTGTGGAGAGAGGTGGCTATGAGCCAGGAGCATCCCAGGATCAGCTCCCACCCCTCACCCTAACCCCTACCCTCACCCTCACCCTTGCCCTTACCATGCGGCCGAGGTCATCGGCGAAGGTCACCCCCTTGCTGAGCCGCTGCTCCTGTGAGCCCGTGCTGCTTCCACTCAGCGAGTTACGGCGCATGATGCCTGCGGGGACAGCAGCCCTGAGCGGGGGCAGCGGCCCTGCAACACCCAGCCCGGAGAGATCCCACAGACCCCACCCAACTCGGGGCTCTGGGGGGAGCGGGAGCGGGGCTGTCACCTGCGGGCTGTGCCAGCTCCAGGCGCTGCAGGCTGTTGCGGCGGGAGGGGTTGAAGCTGCCCTTGGAGAGGCGGCGCTGGCGGCTGGACAGCATCGCGGCAGGAGAGACGATGCCCAGCGGTGGCTGCTTCCCCATCCTCAGGTACAGCTCCTCGATCTCCTTCTTCTGGGCGCTCTGCAGCAGCTGCACCTCGGCCAGGTGCCTGCGGAGGACATGGGGTGTGGCAGCAGGGCCTTGGGGAAGGAGCATCGCCTTCCCACCTGGGATGGGTGGGAAGACCTGTCCCCTCCCGCAGGCCCCCCCGTCACCTCTTGGGTGCAGCCCACCCTCCTGCTCACTTCTGGCGCAGGTTCTGCAACTCCTCCCAAATCTCCTCGTCCTCGCTCTCGGTGTCATCGCTGCTCACATAGGACAGGCTGCGGGGGTAGCTCAGCCACACCTGGCTCAGCACAGCCTGGGGGGTGCTGTCTGTGCCCTCCTCCCCAGGGCCTTCCTGGTCGCTCTCCAGCGGCGCCACTGGCACTGTGCCCTCCTTGGCCAGCGCCTCCTCAGCCTTGGCTTCCTGCTCCGCTGCCTCCAGCACTGCATCCGAGTCGTTGCTTGAGCTGTGGCCCATGTCGGGGGCCGTGGGAGGTGGGGAGCCACTCGCTGGCCCCACTTGCTGCTCTCCCTCGCTGCTGCTCCCATTTGTCACAGGGGAGGGCGCAGGCAGGTCCTTGGTTGGTATCACATGGAACCGGCCCAGCACCTGGGGCTTGGCTTCTACTGGGGACAGAGGCAGCTGGTGGGGTTCAGGGCTCGTGGGCTGGCGGGAACATCACGTGCCCCAGCACAGGCATGGCCTCGGTGCAGCCCCAGCCCTGCCCCGCCTCACCTTCGTTGATGGGTGAGAGCTGGGCCGTGCGCACGGCAGGGGCCGGCAACTCCGACACGATGAGTGAATGGCTGGGCTTGGGGACACCGGGTGGCACCTGTGGGACCTGAGCACCATCAGCTGCCCCTTCCCACATCCCCCCACATCTCCTGTTCCCCCACTGCTGCTCCTGTGCCCTGGTACCCACTGCCCACTCATTCCTCCCTGTATCCAAGTGGCTCCACAAGCCACGAGGCTTCCTGTTCCCCTGCAGCTACCACCCAGCCCCCCTGGCACTGGGCTTCACCTCAAGCAGCCTTGGGGAGCCTTTGCACCCCCACACTCACCGTGCTGCCCTCTTGACTCCCAGGCGTGGACGAGGTCAGCGGTGGCAGGGGACTACCCACGGCCTCACTGTCTGTGGGGCACATTGGGGCTGGTGCTGGGGGTGGGAAGGATATGGGCCCCCCGGCAGTGGGGACATCAGCCCCTGCTGACTCCAGGATCCCACTGCCAGGCGGGACTGGCTTGACTGTGCTGGTGGGGTCAGGGTAGACAAAGCGTGGGGCCCCCAGGACAAGACTCTGTGGCCGTGGCAGCAGTGGAGGGTAGAGGTGCCCACCCGAGCTGGCGATGGGGGAGACAGTGGGCAGCAGCGTTTGGGCCACGCTCATCACTGCCAAGGAGAAGACGTTGGCCAGGGTCAGGAGGGGGGTGGTGGGGGACCAGGGTGTGCTGGTCACAGGGGGGCTGAGGGGGGTGGTGGGGGACCAGGGTGTGCTGGTCACAGGGGGGCTCAGGGGGCTGCTGAGCTCACAGGAGACAGGGGACGTGGGGACAGGCTGTGGGGACAGGAGGGCTTGGGGCAGGGCTGGTGGGACAGGCCCCTCTGGGGTCCTTGTGGGGGTCTGTGGGAACACCGGTGAGGACGTGAGCCAGGAGGGAGCCATCGAGATGAGGGGCCAGGTCTGCACAGAGCCTGCAGAGAGAGGAGCATCAGGAGCAGCTCCCGAGTGCCCCCTCCTCCCCCCCGCCCAGGCACCCCAGAGCCTCGATCCGGCGGCCCCAGTGCGATGGACACACCCGGCCCTGCCAGTGCCGGTACCTGTGGGGGCCTCCAGCGGCACCGGGGCTGCTGGTGCCTCTGCGGGGCTGGCCAGGTCCGTCTCCGATGGGGAGCGGCTCAGGGATGGCAGGATGGGGGACTGCACAGAGAGTCTGGGACTGGTGCAGCTCAGGTCTGCAGCACAGGGGTGACAACCAGGCTCAGCCAGGGCAGGACATGCCCCATGAAAACCCCCAGGCTTGGCTGAGGCCATCCCCTGCCCTGCATGGGGCTTAGGGGGGACGAGAAGAGCCCACGCAGGGGCACAGACATACCACTGAGCGAGGATGAGGAGGAGATGGAGCGCGAGAGCCCCTGCAGCTGCAGGTCCACCTGCAAGGAGGATGAGCTAAGCCCAACACTGGGGCAGAGGCCCCCGGCCAAGCTGTGCTAAGCCCCACCCTGGCCCCACCACCTGTGGAGACAGGAGCTGGAGGCTGTGCCAGGCAAGGGACCACCACCACTTGTCACAGCAGTGGGCAAGTCACCACAGGAGGACCCTGTACCCCAGCCCCCTTCCCCCCGGGCTCTCTGGGACCAGGCAGCACCCCCAGTCACACTCAGCATCAGCAGCTTTGCCAGCACTGGCAGGGCCGGGCTGGCACTCACGGGGCTGCCCACGCCACCCTCAGCCTCGGGGCTCCTGGGCAGCTCGGCACCACTGCGCCCGTCCTTGCGGAGCAGGGTCTCCACGCGGTGGATGATGTCCCGGATGCGGTTGATGAAACCATCCCGCTCTGACTTGAGGATGAACTCATTGTGGACCTGAGGGCAGAGGGGCTGGTCAGCACCTGGCACAGCCGGGCAGGTCCTCGCCCTCGCCCTCACCCCGCACTCACCATGACAGCTGCGATTTCCTCCGGGTTGTCCCCATCCAGGTCAAACTTGAAGGTCACCATTTTGTTGTTGTAGGTCTGCAGCTGGCACTCCACCACCCGGTCACTCTTGTCGGAGATCTGTGGGTGGCAGGGCTGGCTCAGCCTGGGAGTGCCTGCCTGGCACCCTCCCGGCACCCCTGGCACTCACGTTGGTTATGCGCAGCCTGGAGCGGGCTCGGCGCCGCAGCAGCTTCCCCGAGGCTCGTTTGGGCGGCAGCTTCGTGCTCTGCTCGCTGGCCGAGAGCCCCTCGCAGCCATCGCTCATGCCCGATGCCACATCTGAGGTGTAGCTGCAAGAAGCCCCAGCACTGGAGCATCAGCCTGGCCATTCCCAGGTGCCACACTCCCCATCCAGCCCCCATCCAGCCCCCCAGCCTCACCTGTCCACCGGGGAGGAGAAGCCGCTGGCGGGGGGCAAGCGCTCCGTGGGCAGCTGCACCGCGATGCTCTGAGGGTAGAGGACAGGGTGAGATGGTGCCACAGCTGCCCTGACCCCCTCCACCCATGGGGCCTCACTCACCGTGGGGAAGCAGCGCACGGGCCGGGTGGGAGGAGGGCTGGCAGGGTCCCCAGCCACAAAACTGCGATGGGCCAGGTCTGGGGAGTCCAGGAAGCCGGAGGAGCTCAGGTATCCATCTGTCTCACAGTCGGCTGTGGAGGAGCGCTGGCATGAACCAGAGCAAGTCCCCTCCCTGGTTGGGTGCCTGGGAAAGGGCTGTGGGGCTGGGAGAAGGAGAGGAATCCCCCACCCACCTCCCGCCCCAGGTCCCCTGCTGCCCACCCAGCTGTCGCCCACCCAGTGCCTACGCACAGGTGGCCGAGGAGTAGCTGGTGTGCCGGTAGGCAAAGTGCTGGTGCTGGTCGGCCTCGGGCTCCTCAGGCTCCGGGGGGAAGGTGCTGCTGAAGACGGAGTCCCTGGAGCCAGGGATGGCTGGGGCAGGCGCGGGGGCACCAGGCGGCCGTGGGGACTTGAGCTCCTCCAGCAGCCGCAGGACACCCGGGGGCTGCTCTGGCTCTGCAGGTGATGGCACGTCCTGGACACGCTTCAGCTTCTCCCGCTTGCGCTTGATGGCGGCCACACGATCCCTCACCGCCTTGGCCACCAGTTTGTAATCGGCCTCACAGATGAAGCCCAGGACCACCTGCATGGAGGGGGCTTGTCACTTTGGGGTGCAGGGACCCCACAGCACCCAGGGCTCCCTTGTTCCCATCCCCACCATCTCCTGGGCCACTTCCTCTGCTACATCCTTGTGGAGCTCAAAGAGGAACTCGATGGCGTTGTTGTCCTTGTATTTGCCGTGCAGCTTCTTTGTGTCATCCATGCGCAGCCAGAGCTTGAGCCCAGACTTGACACCATCATCCTCCTCAGCCAGCTCCACGTGCACCCCCGTGTCCTCCTGGAAGAAGGAGTGCTCCAGCAGGTCCTGGATGGTGTACCTGCGGGGGACACAGCTCAGCAAGGGCTGGGGGCCAAGGGGGTCCATGCCACCCAGGCCCCCGCCCTGACCCCACCTCTCATTCTTGTCCATGCGGATGCAGCCTTCAATAATCTCCTTCAGCTCTGGCACCTTCACCTTGTAGAAGCTGCTGGGCTTCAGGCCCTGGGGGTGATAAATGTCAGCACCTTCTTCTGTGCCAACTCGCTGCAATGCCGGGCTCCCAGGGCCCGGGGAAGAACCAGCCCAGGGCCCCAGTGGAGCTGCAGCAGATCCCATGGCCAAGCCACGTGTGCCTGCATGGGCCAGGATACCCTGGGGCTCTGGGTTTCCACCCCAGCAGGCAGGAGCTGGCAGGAACTGGCTGTGACCGGCCAGGGCAGATGCCATGCCCTGTGTAGGGGGTGGCCAAGCAGACCTGCTCCTGTTCCACCCCATTAATGTGCTGGCAGTGCCTAGTGTAGGGTGAGGGACACAGGGTCTGGACAAGCCGTGGCCCCACCACCACCACCACCACCACCATCACCACCATCACCATGCCCCAGCCCAGCAACCCCTCGCTGACCAGACTATCTTTAACCACTTGCACAACCTTCCCAGTGACACATTTTGGGCAGCAGCAAGGCCTGACAGCTTCAGCTGACTGTCCCCCCTGCCCCTTGTCCTGGCTCCTGCAGCATCAGCCAGCAGCATCACCCACTCCTGGGGCAGGGGCCTCACCGAGGTGACCTTGCGGTAGATCTGGGCAGCGTTCTGGCACTCGGAATAGGGGTACTCTGAGGTGGCCATCTCCAGCATGCACATCCCAAAGGCGTAGACATCCACCGCCTCATCGTACTTCTCCTCGTACATCTCTGGTGCCATGAACTCGGGGGTGCCTGGAGGTGGCAGTGGAGCTCAGTACCCCCAGGGAACCCACCCCCTGCAGCCCCCCCAGCCCCTGCGAGCCCAGCCATGCTGGGACCCCACCTATGACACTCTTGGCAAAGGAGGCTCGCTTAAGTGTGGCCAGGCCCAGGTCCCCGATCTTGACTGAACCCGTGGGGCCCGTGATGAAGATGTTGTCACACTTGAGGTCACGGTGGATGATGGGAGGCGAGCGAGTGTGCAGGAAATGCAGCCCCTTGAGGATCTGCCGGCTCCAGCGCTGCAGCACCTTCAGCTTCATCTCCTTAAACCGCTTCAAGTATCTGCCAGGGACCAACAGGGCTCAGACCCCCAGGGCTCAGACCTGTGAGGCTTGGACCACACCCCAGCCTTGGCCCAGCCCACCCTCCTCCTGCTGCCGTGCCGAGGCTATCCAGACTCAGGTGCCCACACAGGGCAAGCAACAAAGAGCACCTCAGCAGGGACCCTGCCCCCTCCCCTGCACACCCCCATCCAGCGGTCCCTGCTCACGTTTTCAGGGTGCCAGATGTCATGAGCTCTGTGACCAGCACAATGCAGATCTGCCCTTTGATGGTTGACTTCCAGGAGTCGTAGAAGCGAACGATGTTGGGATGCTGCAGCCCCTTCAGCATCTCCACCTCCTCGCTGAACCGCTGCCGCTCTGTCTTCGACAGCTTCCGCGTCTGTGGGAGCCATCGAGGGGGTGAGGGGGGCACGTGGGGTCCTGCCGAGACCTGCTGTCCCCCAGCACAGCGGTGCACACAGGGCTGGGACCACCCCGGAAGGTGGCCTCCCTCCACCCCTCTCCCCCCGCTCTGGGTGTGCGCACAACAGACGGGGCACTGAGAAGCTCCTTCTCGTGTACTTCCCCGCTGTCCTGTGCTGGGGCCGCCCATCCCTCCCCTCGCTCAGCCCCCAGCCGGAGCCCACCCCCTCCCCAGAGGACAGGGAAGCCCACCCTGCAGCTGCCCTGCCGAGGGGACACGCGGGGGCTCTGCAGCAGCGGCTGCCATCCTGCCCTGTGCAGACCCCATGGCCACGGCCCTTCTGCCCCCGCCGGGGCACCACCGGCACCAAGCTCTGCATGGCGGGGTGCCGGGACAGCCTCAATGAGGCCTTTGTTGGGGAAAGCGGGCGGGGGAGGCTCCAGCCCAGGTTTTTCCATGTTCCTCCTGCTCTAGTTAATTAAACTGGAAACCGAAGCCGAGGGTGCTGAGTGGAGCTGGGGTCGGGGCCAGCGGAGGGGATGGAACCCTCAATCCTGGAGGGACACAGCCTAAGAGTGCAGGGAAGGGTGGAGCTGACTGAACAGAGCTAGAGGAGCTGGATCCTGCCCTGAGAGGGGCAGCTGTGAGTGCCGAGCCCTGGGCAGAAGCAGGAGCAGGAGCACCGACAACTCCACCACAGCCTGGGGTCCCGATGAGCTCAGCTGCTGCAGAGCCTGGGGGCCTTCCAGCTGGGACCCCTGCCCAGCCCGTGCTCGGGGGCAAGGAAACCGGAGCTGCCATGGAGCTCCCACTGCCAGCACTGCCAGAGCCGTGCTCGGCCCCTTGGCCGGTGGCCGCCATCCCTCAGCCCCAGCAGCTTTCGTAATATTTTCATTGCATCACAGGTGGCCCCACGGCCGGACTGGAGCCGCTTCATAATCCCCCCTGCATTTAACACACGCTCTGGGACCGGCTCAGCCCAGATGAGAACCTGAGCCTGCTGCAGTGGGATGAATGGGACCTTTCATACGCGAGGAGGAAAACAGCCCCCGAACCCCTGCATGGCCAGCAGCAATCACCGGCTGCCCTGCCCAGTGCCACAGCCACCATCACGCCCTTTGGCTCCCCACTGCCCACAGAGGCATCCAGAGGCTTCACTGCACCCCGCAAACCTGCAAGGGCACAAGGAAGCTGTCATGGGCTGTGAAGAGTGGCAGAGAGGGAGTTGTGAGTGGCCACGGCTCTCCCAGCTCAATGAGAGCAGACCCCCACTGCGCAACCCCCAACCCCAGGCAGGACCCCAGCACAAAGCCGCCTCTCCCAGTGTGCCTGGAGCAAAGTCTGGGGGAGCTGAGGGTGTCCTTTGAGCCTGTGCCAGGGCTGCTGGGCTCACCTGGCACCGTTCCTCATGCACGACCAAAGTGGCAGCCGCTCCCAGTCCCAGGCATCCTGATGCTCTCCCCATTGATTGTGGGGATCTGTGGCCAGAGGAGCACCAGGGAGGGCAGGGCAGGCAGGGCTGCCAGCACAGACATGCTGCACGGCACGGGCACACCACGTCCTCTCCTAAGAGCACTCGCACAGGGTGGAGGAGGACACTGGGGATGGTGGTGTGGGGATGGTGAGGAGCTGGTGGCAGCAGTCCAGCCCTATCCTGTGAGCCAGGAGCTGGCTGCCAGGAAGCCCAGCACAGCCAACACCAGGAACTGAGGCCAGCAAGGGAGGAGGGAGGGCTGGGCATGGTGGCTGAGGATGGTTCTCGCCTCTGCAGCAGGACCTGTCCCCAGCACTTGGCAGTGTTGGTGCTCAGCACACTCCGCAGCAATCCCAGGGCTCTCCTGTTCCCATAGCCCTTGGTTGTGCTGCTCCCACAGCCCTCAAGGGCCCTGGCTCCACAGTGGCACTCGCTCTCTGGAGGAGCATTCACAGCAACACCACGGTGGGGCACAGAGGGGGTGCTGGAGAGCGCCCAGCCATGGCCACAGCACTTCCAGCCACAGGGAAGTCCCAAGCCCCCTGCACAGGAGCCAACTGTACAGCAGCAGTGCCCTGCCCACAGGTCTGTCCTGCTGAGCAGGGAGCTCCTGCGTGCTCACAGGCATGTGAGCACACACACAAGGTGCCCCACAGCCCCGGGGCTGCTGGCTGAGGTTACCAGTCCAATCTCGGTGCTGGAGCCAGGAGAGGCACGACAGCACCCACTGCCCAGGATGCTCTTGCCCACTGGGGAGCCCCAAGGGGTTCCACAGGAAAATCACTCACAGACAGGTATTTACAGCCCAACCCCACTCTGGGCCTCTGGTTTCCTCCCTGCTTCCTCCTTCCCCATTGCCCGCAGCACCTACCACAGAAATAGTCCTGGGCTAAAGCTGGAAAGCACAAACAGCGGGGCTGTGGACACAGGCAGGAGGCACAGACAGACGCTGCGTTCAGGAGTAGGGGGCAGTGGTACGAGGGGATGGGGTTGGGCAGGTCCCCAGAGGGGTCTCACAGGAAGACTGGACAGGCAAAACCAACCTACAGCTCACCAGGCTCCGAGGAGGGAAGGGCAGGGCGAGGACAGTAGGGAGAGATGGGATTTGGGACTGGGATCCATCACAGCAGCTGGACAAGGCTCGCTGGTGCAGAACAGGTCAGGTTTGAGGTTAAGTATTCATTTGGAATTGAAAGGCAATAGAAGGAGAACTGTGAAATGCACAGGACAAAGCTATTTTTAAAATGGCAGAACCACAACCACTTTTATTTGCGGTTCCAAATCCCATATTTGTGTCACAGTGTCCAACTCTTTGCATGATTGCTGAAAAAAACAAACTTCTAAAAGTCTGCCTCTGTGCCCTCAGCCCCTTGTGGGACACGGATTGGACACGGATTTGGGGACAAGAGACACTGGATAAAGAGTGCTCAGTGGGACGAAGCCAAATAGTGGGTGAGGAGGGGAGAGGGCTGGGGCAGAGGGGTGGTGGGGAGGTGCAGGGGTGGCACTGGGGGGGGAGCAGGGCTGGGGCTGCCCACAAGAATCTGGTTGTGCTCCCCTGGCAAGGTGCAGGCCAAGGAGAGCCAGGTCTCCCAACACCATGGGATGCTCACAGGAGGGTCCCTGCCAACAGCTCAGCTTAGACCCCGGCCTCTCTACACCTGCCCCCTGCCAGCTCCCCTGGGAACAAGCAAGTGGCTCCTGCCACTCCTGCCTGGCTGACTCTCAGGACCGGCAGTGGGGCCAGCATGTGCCTGCTGGACTGAGGCACGGGAGCATTTTGCTTCCCAGCTTCCTTTCCCCCACCT
This sequence comes from Neopelma chrysocephalum, assembly GCF_003984885.1. Taxonomy (NCBI): domain Eukaryota; kingdom Metazoa; phylum Chordata; class Aves; order Passeriformes; family Pipridae; genus Neopelma; species Neopelma chrysocephalum. The sequence continues at coordinate 19,442 of NW_020924963.1, forward strand.
GGATGGTGCGGCCTCAACTCCCCGGCAGCCTCTCACAAATGACCAGCGCTGCCCATGGGCAGCTGCAGGGATGGGCAGGAGGGCAGGGAAGGAGATGTGCTGCCAGTCCCACTGTGCAGACCAGGTGCCAGTCCAGGGGAGCTCGGGCACAGCTGTGACACGGGGCTGAGACCCACAGGGAGGGACACGGAGCCAGCTGAGTGGGAAGCACCAGGCACGGCTGACTCATCCAGAGAAGGTCCTGGTCTCACCAAGGAGAGCCTGTCCCCGGCAGCAGCTGCCACCTGAAGGGACTTAGCAGAGGTCAGGGACATTTGGACGGAGCCGTGGGGCTGTGTGAGGGTGGGAGAAGTGAGTCAGCTCCGGACTGAACTCTCAGCAATTCTCTGCAACCCATGAGGGGGGGCCAATCCTCACCCTCCTCACTAAGAGGCTACAGTCAGCCCTCCAGAAACCACCCACCTGTCTCTCAGGATCTCTTCTTGCTCTGCTGGGCTGCAGCCACCCCAAGGACCCAGCCCAGGCAGACACCTGCCACTGCACTGAGCTTTTAGAAACAATTCAACAAACTCGCAAGACATGTTTTTCTGTGTCAACAAGGACTTGGACCTTCCCACCACAGCAGCCATCCCAGGGCCAGGAGCCTGTGGGAGACTTTGGACTTCACCAAAGCCCTTCCCCAGGGGCTTCAAGGAGAAAAGTGAGCCCCATGGCACAGCTCTCCTTGTGCACCTCCATGGGCAAGATCAGCCCCATCAAAAACAATAAGTGGGCAAAGGCATTGCACAAGCAACATCTTCACCACTGCCCTCAGCATCCCATTGTCTGCATCCTGCTGTCAGGCTGTAAGGAGCAAAGGGGATGAAGGAGTATGTCAGCATAGAGGAACGCTCCTCAGAGACCTGGAAAACCACAGGTAGCTGCTCCCAGCAGAGAGCCCCTGGCAGCACCACAGAAACCACACACAGGTGCCCACAGACTCTACTTCAGCAAAGGTCAAGCAGGCAGAGCACATCAAGGTCGTGTTGTACCCTGCTCCCAGCTGACACCCAGCCCCCGCCTGCTGCAGGCACGTGCTCCAGAGCAAACCAAGGGCTGTCGGAGCAAACCTCAGAGCCATTTCCAGCACTGGCACAGACACATGGGCAGGGAGGGCACTGATGTCCTCGCTGCCCTCCCAGGGGAAAATCTGCAAGCTGGTGGGCACCAGAAAGGCAGAGGGTTGTTCAGCCCCAGCAGCTCATCCTGGATCCACCTGTAAAACCCCAGAGCAGGGACTGGCACCAAGAGGTTGGGTCCCCTGGCATGCTCCAAAGCACAGGCGGCAAAAAGGCAAATGGAAAACAGCACGTGATGGGCAGGAGGGCCAGGAGCAGCGGTGCTAAGCAGGAGTCTGGGCCTGGGCCAGGAGCCCCGCGAGGCACCAAGGCTCTGGCAGTGATCGGCACAGCACAGGGCAGCGAGGGGAGCCTGTGCCCAGCCACAGGTCCCTGCCCTGCCCTGCTGCTGTGGCTCGACTGGCTGGTAGTGCCTGGCAGAACTGAGGTCTCGAGAGTCCCTGCCGTCACCAGAACAGGCTCCAGCCCGGGAAGGTGCCCCACGGGTCCCACACAGCTTTCAGGCAGGCAGCAGGGGTAAGCGGGCTCGGGCCTGAGGGCCTGCACATGCCAGGGAAACTGGACGGAGAAGGGTCCAAGTACCCCTCTCGAGCCCCTTGCCCCGGGGCAGGGGTCTGCGGGCACGGGTAGAGCGCGGGTAGGCAGGGGCGGAGGCGCTGGCAGGGGCCGTACCTGCAGCTCGCACCAAGCCACCTCCACGGTGGTCTCCGTGTCCAGCCCCTTGTAGACGGTCTTGAAGGAGCCGCGGCCGATCTCGATGTCGAACTTGAGGAACCGGCCGTCGGGGGAGGTGGCGACCGCCCGCGTCTCCACCTCCTCGCTCTCCGTCTCCTCCGGCTCCCGGAGCCCGGCGACGCCCGACGGCGGCGGCGACCCCCCGCGCACTCCGTCCGGTGCCGGGTACCCCAGAAGCTCCAGCTCGGCCGAGCTCCGCCGGTTAAAGCGGGAGGAGGCGCGCCGGGAGTCGCGACCCGAGGGCCGCCGGCTGCGGTGAGGGGCCCGTCCGGGGAGCCCCGGTCCCGGCTCCGGCTCCGG